>NC_045690.1:9109444-9412474 GCF_003331165.1 Xiphophorus hellerii | reverse complement strand
GATAAGCTACAATCAGCGACTGTAAGAACAAGAATCACATATTTCTGCCTCTGTATGATATGATTGACAGACACACATGGTTACCATGCGCCTTGCAAAGTATTCATACTTTTTAAAATGCTGTCATTACAACCATGAACTTTAATAGATTATGTTTGGATTTTATTTGATAGACCAACACAAAATAGTTGATAACTGTAAGGTGGAAAGAAAATTATACCTGGAGATTGTGGTGAGCATTTGTATTCAGCTCCTCTGTTTCAGCCTGTTTTTATCCTTTTGGGGTGTGTCTACTATAGCTTTGATATACTTGTCCACATTTAGAAAAATAGCTGAAACTGATTGAATCAATTTTCTGTAAATATGCATTTTTAAACCTTGTTAAATTCTTTTACCTGGTGACAGAATCTGTGCTCCGGGTGATCGTGTTTACACAACATTTTGCATGAGCAGGGTCATGATCTGGATAGCCTGTTCAAAATGACTGATCCCCACATCAACCATGTGACTAATATAAACATATTTATTTGGGTCAAGAGCTGAAAGTCAATACATTAGCAGCATATGATAAGTTACAGGCTGTGTATGAGAATTCCCCAGCTATTTATAGTGTAAAATTACACTGGCACCAGTAGACGAAGCCGTGAACTCAGGTCGCTCTGACATGTTGTCTCCGCCATCAAAATGTTTGCTTTTATTTTGCGCCCATCGCATACTGTCATCACTGCTTTTCCAGGTTGATCCGCAAGCTCATGTTAATAAGTCCACCCACATTTAGATCAGCACTTTAACTAGGCTATTCTTGCTCATGAGTATGCTTTAATCTAAACTATTCCAATTTACTTCTGGCTATGTGTTTATTTTGTCCTGCTGGAAAGTGAACCTCCGTCTCAAGTCTCCTGCCGACTCTAACGGGTTTTCCAACCCTGCATTTGTCCCCAGCCATCTTCCCATCAGCTTCTAGGTTCCTGCTATAGAAAAGCATTCCCACAGCATGATGCTACCACCCTGTTTCAGCACAGCTATGGTGATTTTATTGTGTTGGGCAGTCCTCTTCATATAGGCCAAAAATGTGAGTGTTCGTCTCATGTTTCTTCTTCCACATGTTGCTGTGTACATGTGTACGGATTGTAGCAATCTGTTGTTCAAAGCTTGGGTTGATGTTTTGTAACCTGACCCTGCCTTAAATTTCTCCACAACTTTATCCCTGGCTGACCTGATATCTTCATTGGTTCTACATGATGCTTGTAGAACTGCTTGTAGAAGTAGATGTGTGATGTTCATGTGGAGGTATCCAATTAAAGGGCTGAATACATATATACACCCACTAATGAGATTTTTAATCATAAAAACATGAATAAAATCATGAATAATTTGTTATAGTTCATGGCCGTTTACTACTTTGTGTTTATTTACCTCAGAAAATCTCAATAAAATATGATAAAATTTGTGGTTGTCATGAAGTGTTGTAGGGATATGAATACTTTGCAAGTAAATCTTTAATAATTTTTAAAGGACCAAGCTGTCTTTAGGTTTTAAAATTAAGAAAAATGTAAAAACTTTTACAAAAAGGGGATGGATAAATGCAATGTGTTGTTGATATTTGTTGAAAGTGTTGTAAAAAGATTAAAGTTTCCAAACCACTGATGAGAAAATGAGATTAAAAAGAATAATCACTGGTACTTTTAGTATAATTTTGTTCTGGAAATTCTATGCAATTATTTCACAAAAAAATAGAATAAACACCTGTTAAAATAGATATTTTTAGTTGTATGCTTATACACATTAGGTTTTTGGTTCTTTAGCATTTTTAGTCAAAGTCCTTAAGAGTCATTGTGAAAGGTCCAAAGACCCATTTGTAGTTGAAGATCGGAAGGTTGCAGACCCTTGGTGTAAATTTACATTCCCTTAATATACTGTGTACATTGCAATAGGTGTGCACGTTTCTTACCAGTAGATCGATAGTTCAGTTCGGTTCATTAAAAGGTTAACAAAGCCATCAGGTTCAGCTTCTAGACAACAAAAATGCTTATAAAAGCAATATAATATGGTAAATGATACTTCCATATCAGTGGTGTACGCATGGAAAATAAACCAGGATGTACTGTTCTAATTGAAAAAAGGCTCGATTATCAGAGCCACTCAGAGTTGTTGCATGAACTACAAACAGGGAAATCGTTTGATAATAACAAAGGACAGTCAGCATTTAATATAGCAAAGTAAACACAGTAAAGGAGCTGACCGGGAATTGTTAAAGCGCTGCCTCCTGTCTCATAATGAACCCCACCGAAACCTCTGCATCATGTTTTTTAAATAAAAGTGTAGCACGTTATGGTTTCATTTTGGAAATCAAAACTTATGAGGGTAATAAATGTTGCTGGGTGTAAACCCTGAGAACTTCTGAGCGTTTGGAACTATAGAAACTACCAACCTGCCCCTAAATTCCCAGCCACTTTAGTTGCCATGTGACAACAAATGTGACCTGCCTTTACCCTCTAAATCAATTTGCAAGTCCATGCTGGACTTGTTATGAGACTAAGTCTGCAGTCTGATTGGGGAACTTTGGACTCCTCCCTGTCTGGAAGAGTCTGCTGGCCGTGATAACAGAGAGCCAGGCAGGCAAAGGGAAAGTTACTCACATTCCCGTAGTGTTGAGTAATTACTGTGGAGGCCGAGTGTGAGCTGAGATACGGGATTCCTTCTCTGCATAACTAGGTGGACAGAAGATGGATGTCTTGGCTTTTTTTTTCTCCTAGCACTGACTCCATCTTTTGCATTCATGAATGTGTGCTCATGGTCACAGAACACAGTCACTCTGTTTCTGTCCATTTAGAATAGACTTTCATTGTCTGAGTGTCTGGTTTTATCCAGGTGGCTTTGGGAGGCCGAATCAATAGCTTTAATCAATTAGGAATGCAGCAAGTGAGAAACTGCAAAAATGAGCCAAATCTCAAATTCAAAGAACCGGGCTCCATTTATCATGCTTCGCTGATATTGATCCAAAAGAGGTGTGGAGAGAAGGGTCTGATGGAATACATTTAATTTAAGAAAGGTGACTCCAGAAGCGTTGTGACTGGATTTTCTCTGCTCCGACTTTAATCGCATTGTTGTTACAAAAGATGTCCTGTATAGATATGTTTTGGGTTTGCAGTGGTAAAAGAGGAGAAAAACAGAAGGCAGGAGAGGTGAGGACTGCAGATTTTGCTCCGGTGTGCGCTCTTGTTATGCAGGATGGTGCTACAGTGCCACACTGACCTCCAATGGTCAGACACGGTAGTGACACTGAAGGTATCACAGCAGCAGGTGTATGACATCTCTACTCTGTAATAGAACTAATTACTGAAAAATGTTCTCCTTCACAATAAATCAGGCCTTAATGTTGACTAGAACATTTTATGAGTCGCCTTGGTCGCTCAGCAATCCCTCTAATTGACTTCCTTACAGATGGGAACCTTTCCACATCTGACCCACAGCTTAAGCCACACATTAATACTCCCACAGGGTAAAGAGGCAGCAGAGTATTGGTATTTTGGGGCCTTTATCATTTAGATGCTCATGCAGGGGCAACCCCTACACAAAGGTAAGGTCTGCTTTGGTATTTTTTCTTTGGATTTCTCTACCATTTAAACCCACCAGCTACTTTTTTGGGGTACACCGAACTAGTACCAGATTGGATTCTGTTTGGCTTTTAGAGCTACCTTAATTCTTCATGGCATAGATATGAAAATGTCAGAAACCTTCCACTGAAGCATCAAGCTCATTGTCCTGTTCATGAAACCAGACTGAGATGTTGTAGACTGTATAACATAAAGCATTATTTTGCAGGAAGTTGTCACTGGAAGATGGATACAATACACAGGGAGGCTGTGATGTTTGAATAACTTGATTTTTACTAAGGAACCAAGCATGTGCAAAGTGAAAGTCTGTCACGCCATTACACTGTCTCAATAAGCCTGAACAATTTATACAAGCCTGGATGGAGTTACGACTTCTTGTAGTTTATACCGTATTCTGACCCTAGCGTCTGACTCATTGGACCAGGAAAACGTTTTCCTATTAGATACTGGAGGCCAGCTGTAGCTTCAGTTTCCAATCTTTAGCTGACAAGAGTGGTAATATTCAATGTAATATTATTCTGCTAAAGCTCTCGTGGTTCAAAGTGTTTAACCATAGAAGGTACTCCACATACCTTGGTTATAATGAGTGATTGCTTAAGTTACTGCTGTCTTTCTATCATCAAGAAACCATTCTCCTCTGAACCCTTACATCATCATCATCATCATCCACACAAGTACTGCTCAATGGATATTTTCTTCTTTTTTGGGACCATCTCTGTAAAGACGTTTTTGCATTCAAAATCCCAGTAGCTCATCGGTTTCTGAAATATTCAGACCAGCATGTCTGGCACCAACAACCACACCATGTTTGAATCCTATCAGATCCCCTGTTCTCCTCATCGGTTTGAACTTCACCGCATGTGGGCTTAAATGCATTGAGTTACTGCTATGTAATTGGCTGATGTAGTGTCGGAGATTTTTAAAAAGCCTCCTAGTAAGTTAATAAAAGTGGTCAGGGAGTGTATATTGAGAGTAAACATATTGAAGCATGAGCCTTCAGTATGTACACATATTTAGAAAATCCACGTTGATTTTCTAAAATCCATATGCGTGTTGGATTTTAGAAGACTCAAGTGAGAGAAAACTCAAAGCAGAAGTTTACTTTAATCTACTAATCATATTAAATGTATTTAATTTATGAAAACAACACCAGATTGTCCTTTTCCCCCCACTATAGAAAAATAAATACCTAGCTACTGGAAGAGCTTTAGAATTAATATTTAGTGTATAGTAGGATGTGTGCGCAGCGGCCAGCTCGTGTGTGTACATGTCAGTTTGGAGGCAGATAAAAGTGGATTCAAAGGCTGAGCCAGTCAAACCTCTCAGTCTGGAGGTCACTGGGATGCTGATCTTGGCTGACTGTCTGGGTTTTTGGGAAAACAGGTGTGCACTTCATAGTTATGAACGGAATAATTAAAGACACGCAACTGGATTCTTTCTGCCTGTCTCCACTCCCACTCAGGTTTTGTGGATTTTTAGTTCAGATATAGTAAATTAAATGGATGTAATTTTAGTTTTGTTTAGTGTAGGGTCAAACGGAGGACAGAACTTGATGAGACTCATCTTGAATTGATTTTAGTAGAAATAGTGCATGTAGCAGAAGACATCATTGTGGTTAGTTTAGAATGTGAGATTATAGTTCACATGAATCCTACTGCTTGTGTTTTCTGATGCTGGCCAGGGCAAGAGTGAGCACAATGTAGCCTGTTCCGACGTGCTGAGTAAGCACTTGCTCCAGCTGTAGCAGAAGGGAGGAGGGAGTCAGTATCTACTCCCTGCCCCCTTATATTACCTGGTTTCTTCTTTTGTTTTGCAGAGCTAAGCACCAGGTGGTATTTTTAAATATACACACACTGCATGAAGGTCAACGTGTAACTTACATAGAATTAGCTAATGCTACGGTTGCATAAATCAAATAATATACACATTTCTTGCTAGGTGCTAAATGTAATGCATTGCTCTGTGTAGACAGTAGTTTATCCAGTATTTCAGACTTAATGGGGCCTCATCTTTAAATGCTTTAAAAGCCAAAGCAATAGTTTTACAGTAAAAATTACTTTAAAAGGGAACAGGGCAGATTGAGTCATATTTTTACTTAAGAATTTTCCAAACAAGCCTTGATTAAATTCTTTTCTAACTCTTGATAAGTAAACATCTTTCCAGAATCACTGGATGGTAAAGAAAAGACATGGAGGTTATTCAGTCCTGCTGCATTCTCTGCTGCAACACTTGGACCATCAGTCATGATCTGGATCTTTTTATTGGACATGATGTTTCTACAACGTCTTCAGCATCAGTCAGGAGATTTTTAACTTTGAGTGAAAAGATCACTATTTCATTGTGTCATGGATGTTAAAAGGAAGATGGTTGAAAGAAGTCATTGCTCCGCAGATGGACAGAAAGTGCCAGGTTGACAAGTTTATATGCTGATATGGAAGGAGAGAAGCCTGAACATTTGGTGTTCACAGAATTTATTAACCTTTCAATCCCATTTGGATCTTCGTTATGCAACCATCTGAACAGCAGTGATGAGGCACACCCATATATAGACACTCCAGAAAGATCATAAGAATAATAATATTATGGTAATGTTTTATTAATGTATTTTTTGCAGCATAAGTATTTATTTTTGATTTAATAAATAAAAAGACTTACAATTAGGTAGAACTCAAAATATACACTATGTACTGTCTTATTCATTATTGTGAATTATGATGATTATGTCACATACTTGATAAGACCTTAAAATGCTAACGGATTATGCAGGTTCTGGATCCTTACTGAATAGACCTCATTTAAGTTCTGAATTAGTCTTTTGTTATTGTGCATTCAGTTTTGTATTAGAAAGAGACATGCTTACAATAATTTTTTTTTTTTTACCCCTCCAGGGGGTCTTTTTTTTTGTGGGCTCTAGTGTCCCTTATACGACAGTAGGCTGACAGGAAACTGGGAAAGAGAGGGGGGAAGACATGCGGCAAATATCGTCGGGTCCGGGAGTCGAACCCGCGACGGCCGCGTCGAGGACTCAAGGCCTCCAAATATGGGTTGCGCTAACCACTACGCCACCATGGCACGCCTGCTTACAATAATTTTGCAATCATGGGTTTTTGTTGTTGTAATGAGATACATGTGAGCATTTTGTGATTCATGGTGTTGGGTGCTGCGTGTCCCCAGCAGAAACGCGTTATATTTGTGGAGTGCATCTTTAAATGGGTGTGCCTCACTGCTGTTCACATGTTTAATGTGAAGAAGATCCAAGAGGACATAAAAGGAGTGCAGGAGTCTCTCCTTCCATGTTAAAACAGCAAAGTATAAAATAATCTAATAAACAGTTATTATATTCCTGCTTAATTACTGATTAAATGAATAGTGGTTAGTGAATAGCGAATACTGGATAAGTGCTTATTTTGTTGATCCTCTAAAGATTAGACATTGGGCAGAGTAAGATTCTGCAGGTATGACAACCCAGAGTAAAAAAATCTTTGGTTATTTATGCTGTTAAAAAAAGTCAAGCTAATTTTAACCATTGATCCTTTTTAACCAGTGGGTAAACTATAAATTATTAATATAAAAATGTTATAACATTTTTGTTAGGATTCTGATGGAAAGAAAAGGCACAGGTAAGTTTGTTTGATAGTGTTCTTACTACAACCTATTTTATAAACTCATAACTGATTTATCAATCACCCCTTTCAGTAAGATACTTTAAAATATAAAAACACAAATTTTATTCTATGTCAGTTATAAATTGTGAAATTTCTTCTTTTAGGTCAATGTCTACTAAATTAACAATTTTATTTATAGATTTTACAGATGTACAGGTCAGATGTAACACATGTAGAATAAGCACCTGCTTTATTTATGTTTTTCAGTAAACATGTTTATTGTACTTGACATTTGCTGTCTGTAGATCTGCTTTTTAAAGAGTAATGCAGTGGATCTAACAAGGTGATATTACTTGTTTTAATTAATTTTTACTTGCTCTTGTTGCAGAGCATCATCCTAATAAGAGTAAAGAGCAGCACACCTTTAGTGTCTGTACGCCATGACTTTCCAACCAGCCAGCCTTATTTCTTGCAAACAGAATCGACAGGAGTGAGTGGTAGTAAAAAAGGGCTTCTACATGTTTAATGTTTGAAAATTTCATACTTGTCCTGACTTGAATTTATAGATTCTTGTGGTACGTTTTAATAATACTCTGGAAATTTGAGAACAAACCATTTCTCTTCTTGGATTTTATTATCTGGATGTTACAGAAATCACTAAACATGATGCTGAGCTAGCTTTTGATTCGCTAATGTGGTATAAGGCCATTTTATTTTATTTTTTGGCGTCTGAGCCAGCTTGGATCCACTCTGTTTCAAAAATCCATAAGATCTGGATTTATTAAATTTATAACAGATTTTTTTACACTAAACAGAAAAACAAGTGACAACACATAATCAAAATAAATAGCCATATTTTATTGCACATTATGTTTTTTGTGATTATGTGTTGTCACCTTATTTTTTTTTACTAAGTGTTGCCATTCTTGGCCAGGTCTCTCTTGTAAGAGATTTTTTTATCTCAATGTGACAAACCTGGTTAAAGGTTATTATTTTGATGGTTACTGTGTTGTTTTTATAAAATAAATCATTTGAGCTGACTTGTTGCTGAAATGTACTATGCACATTAACTTGACTTATGTGTAGCTTGAAGTGCAGTTGACAATTTCTTTCCCTGTTTTATTCTTTTCATCACAATTCTTTTTAAGCAAATGAGTAGAAAAAAGCCTATACAAGTTAAAATTAACAATTGAACCTGATCTTTATTTTTAAATAACTTTTAATATGTGTGCAAATAAATGTAATTTTAGAAACTTAAGAATATTTATAACATGTACCTAAATACATGAACCATGCTAGATATTATTTCTATTTAATAGAAGCGTTTTTAATTATCTATTAAGTGTTGTGCATGAAATGATTCATCCGATCAGCTTTAACTGGAAGATATGACAATAACAGGATTAACAAATCTGATGCACCTTCAACTTTTATTTAACATCACAACTCCTGTAGTAGACATTTGGTTTTAGAGGAACAGCAGACTATAGATTTCCGGTATTATGCGTCAACAGAAAACCACTACAAGTATGAAATGAAGAGAGAAAAGAGGGTTAAAAACATGGCTACAGGAGGCCTGCATGCACAGGTGAGTGCTGTACAAGCTGTGCAGCTACCATTCAATCGACAGGTAAGTCAGTTCTGTGCTGGTGGCGTTCTTTTCAGAGAGCCCTCTGAAACCGAGTTGCACACACAGTCTGGTGTATGTCACACAGAGGCGTTGGGTAGCATTGTGAACTACAAATCCATTCAAAAAGGCACAAAGCCATCATCAACAGTCACCCAGCAAAAGCTTAGGTAAACATACAGGCTGAGATGATCAGAAACTAAAATCTAAAAGTTCCACGGTTGAATCCAACAAAGTGTACTGTGGATGGATGGTATAGCAGCAACTTGAGATCATCAAATCGACTGACGTCACACCATATAGTGTGTATGAGTCTGAAAAGCAGAGCAGTCTTATTTTTCCACTGGACCTGGGTCAGAAACAGTGCCAAAGCATGTGTTTTAGACAGAAAGAGCAGGTTTATTTCAAACTAGAACAATATGCACCCCCACATCAGAATATCGCTCTGTTTATTTGCTTTTTTCTCCACACTACTGCGTGATTTATCTGATGTCAATGAATTATTTGAAACAAATTACAGATCGTTCTCAAATTTAGGAAGTAAAACATATTTTTAAAATTCAAAGTAAAAATCATTATTTTCCTCAAATAAAAGCGTTTTGATTTTATGTAGGCAATTTCTTCTGCTAAGACACAGTAATCTTCATAAAACAACATAAAAGCATTTGTTTTAAAACTTTGCAACATCCATTTAACATTTGAGGAGACAGATTGGGCGAGCAGCTGCTGTTTTCAAGTATCTCATATTCTGCAGTCAATCCATTGTTGAACAACCGGGATTTCCCACTGTCTTCCATAGGAAGGTCAAAGCTAAATTTCCCAATATACAAGTGAAACATTTTGGCAGGCAATTGAATAAAACTTACCAAGCTTATATTAGTTAAAAATGGTGGTGTGGTTTTACAACTGAAAAAAAGGAATAAGGAAATAAAATACAAACAAAATCTATCAATAAATCACCTGATAAGCCATCTATATTAAGTACACCGGTATTTGTCAGGGATAAAATCTTTTGTCGTTGCTTATCAGACAACAACTGGTGTGAGTCAATATTCGTCATGTCCCGTGCTGTGGTAGTAGTTTTCTGACATGAGTACAGAGAAGAAGAGACAACTTTACAAAATGATCTTTTACCTACTGAGTGATGATTATGTCCCCTCAGTGTCTGTGACAGTGTCTACCACTGGCTGACTGGGAGCGTCCTCCTGGGGCTCACTCTGTTCATTGTTTAGGTCCTTAGGAGACGACATTTTCTCCTGCCGCAGCTCCGGTTCGCTTTGAAGCTGCAAAGAATGACAGGCGGGGCTTGAAGTGGACTCAGGCTCAGGGGAGGACTCTGGTGTGAGCTCGGCCATACTGACACTGTGCTGACCCGGTCCGTTAAGCCACAGGGGTTCAGGAATGGGGGCTCTCTCTCGTGCCCCTTTCTCATCCTCCTGTGGCTCCTCCTGCTTCTCTGCAGTGTGACGGCCATCTTGTTGGGTGTGGTTGGCGTGAGAGAAGCCTAGAGGTGAGTCATGGAGTGACCTCTCGCAGTCTGGGGAGGCGGTGGTCTCTGGGGTTGCTTCGGCAACGGGCTGAGGTGGTGATTTCATTTGTGGAGGGGTGTCTGGGTGGGATGGCTCAGACTGAGAGGGGGGTTCGGTTGATGTGCTCGGAGTCTGGCCGTCAGAAGAGCGACGGGGTGACCCAGCAGAGGGGGGGGACTTCGCCTCAGGCGTTGTAGCAGGAACTTGGGCTTCCTCCTTTGTCTCAGAAACAGGTGGGGGGTTCAGTGATGGGGGTGGAGACCTAATCTGAAGCTGAAAGGGCGGCTGACTCAGGAGAGGAGGTTTGGCCTGACCATGAGACTGGAAAACTGATGCTACCTGGGGGTTTAACTTAAGAGGAGCAAGAAGTTTCCCTTGATTAAGTGCCATGTTGGGATTAATGGGAGGAGTGGGAAGAAGAGGCGTAGGTAGTGGGAGGATAGGCGTCCAGCCTCCACGCTCTTTCTCCTTCTCATGGTCTCTGTCGCGGTCAGACTCCCTGGGGCGGTCTCGGCCTCGGTCCCTGTCCCGGTCTCTGTCGCGCTCCCTTTCCCGTTCTCTCTCGCGGTGGTGCCGATTACCATTCACGTCTCTCCTGAAGTCAAAATCTCGTTCATCTCGGTCTCTTTGCCTCTCCCATGGACGTCTTCGGTCATCTAGGTCTTTATGATGTTCACTGTTGAAAGGAGGTGTGGGTCCACCTCCTCTGTTCCAGGGCTGTGGCCCCCCAACAGGCCCAGCATTTACACCTGTTGGTCCCCCTGTAACGCCAGGTCGGTTATCAAAGCGGTTGGGGAAGTTTGGACCGGGTGGAGGCCGCTCATCCTGAAAACCTTTTGGACCACCTGGGGGCTGCGGTCCTCCTCGCATGCTGTCTCGCTCATCAAAGTCCCCTTTGCCTTGGTTCCAGCGGCTATCAGGAGTGAATCCTGCCAGAGCCTGCAGACGCCCCACTAAGCTGGACCTTGGTGGCTGAGTTCCAGGGGTCTGAAGCAACGGAGGTCTCCCTCCTCCTGGAACTCCCCCACCACCTCCAAGTGGCTCCCTATGCTCTGGCGGAGGGGTCGGCAGGAGCCCTGTGCTGGGCTTTTCCATCGGAGGGAAGCGGTAGTCTTGATCTTTGCCCTCATCCGCTCCAGAGGACTCGTCTTCTGTTTTAGAGACATTTTCATTGGAGAGGTTGGGGGCTCTGTTGAATGGGTCCATCTGAGGGAAAGGCGCCCTGGGACGAGCATGAAGGGAATTGTCAAGGAGGCCGGATGCTTGTTGAGGGGGTCCCTGCTGCATGATCAGGGGGAAACGGGCAGCTGCCCCAGGTTGAAGGAGGTTGGGTCGTACGTCTAGCGGCAACAAGCCGGGCATTCGTGGAGCACTCAGACCCGTCTGATGTAGTGGATGGGGTAGTGAAGCCGAGGGGTGCATTCCAAGGAGACCCATTCCACTGCGGACTGCATTCTGCATGCCTGCGAACAAAAACAAGTTATAGACAGAAATGTTAAGTCTTCAGAGTCAAATACTAAAGTCTCCAGATGGACTGATCAGACTTTTCCTGCCCTTTTCTGATTTACTTTCAGGTGTGACCTTGCATTTTCTTTTCCTCAGCTATTAAATCAACACGAGTTGCTTTTAATACAAAAGCTTGTACCAAAGTACCGTATGTGTTGTTGGATGATGCATTTCCCTAATTGAATGGTCAGATGCATTTAATTAAATCAAAATTTTCAGCATTTAATATTTCAATCAAAGGCAATAAAAATACGCTCTCTTTGATCGGCACATCTCTAGTACAGAATAGAAAAATTACAAACATAGACATTTCTAGAACAATAACAAAACTACCTCACCTTGTAGTGTGAGCTCTGCAGCAGCATCCATGCCCTCTGCAGATGGTGGAATTTTATCGTTGTTGGCCTGCTGAGTTTGGACTCCCACAGGGTTAAAAACACCGGCTCCTGGGATGGCCGATGGCAAAAAGCTGCCAGGAATGGTGCTAGTTGGAGGCATCACAGCATCTTGGTTGGAGGCCACTGACGGCTGCACTAGAGCTACAAAAGGTAGGAAAAAAAATAAAAGAAAAAACATCATTTCAAAATGTAAAAAAACACTATAAATCATTATGAATGGCTAAGAAAAAATGTAAGGAAAACAACTCACATGTGGTAACAGAGGCTATTCCTGCTGTATGTGGTGCCTGCATAAACCCTAGAACAAAGAAGAGAAAAAATTCAGTGTAAGCTCATAGATTTTTGGAAGTCAGATTTTAATTATAAATTTGTGTTGATTACCTGGTGGAGGCTGAGAGGCATTGAAGCCTGGTCTTAAAAATGGTGGCGGCGGTCCGTAGCCTGGTGGAGGTATGCCCATTGTGACAGGAAACGTAGGAGGCACCAAACCCATGGCACCAGGAACTGCTTGGGCCACTGGCAGCTAAATTTAAGTTTAGATGAAAATCATTAATTAACAGAAGAGCTAGATTTCAGATTATATATTTTGACATACACACAAAAAAATCACAGGATAGGTTTCAACGTTCATACTCAAAATTTTCTCACATTACAACTACAAACTTTGATGTATTTTATCAGATTTATATTTCATGCTGAGGATTCTGTGTTGTTATATAGTATTAGTTTCCTCTATTTGTTGCTTTGTAAAGACAAAAAGTGACATCTTTGTTTTTTCCTAACTAGAGAAACATTTTTTGCATATTTGCTGTGTTCTACATGGCTTGTAGAAAACTTTAAATAGGAGATCCAATGGCACTTAAAAAGCAAAGGTTTTCTTCTTGTATTTCTTCCATAAGGGTGAGCTTTATGGAGCAGAATAATTTTTTTTTCATCATTGACCTCTTGGTAACTTCTATGAGGAATCCTCTACTTTGTCCAGCTTAGTAAGTTTAGGTGGAAAGCCAAATTGTCAAAGGTTTGCTATTGTTCGAACTTGTCCATTTTCAGATGATTGTCATCTGAAAATGGAAGCTATGATAGACTTCAAAAACTTAAGATGTTGTTTTGTGAGCTACACTCGTTTTAAACTTCTGCATTGCCTTTTTTCTGATTTGTCTGCCGTGAAGATCATGATGAAGATCATGATGATGATCTTCACGATGATGTTTATTGACTAATGTTCTCTTAACAAACCTCTGAGGTCTTCAGAGAGCACTTTTCCACCCAGATTGATTTACTACTCTAGTTACTTATCAGGAGAATTCTGAACTGGTTAATTTGGAGTTTATTTATTCAGATGAAATGAGGCTAAATGCATAACACACTTTTCAGATTTCTAATTGTAAGGCAAGAAGAATTTTGATCAGATGATCAGATGAAATATCATCAAAATACACTAAAGTTTGTTTTTGCAAATATTTGAAGAGGTGAAATAAGAAAAACATGAAGGGTTCTGGATGCTTCTGTAAGGCACTGAAAAATCTTTATCATTTAGTTTCCACTCCTGTACAATTATGCTATATTGGCCTTGCAGACAAAGCTCCTCTCACCTGTACAGGCATCATAGTGACCTGCTGGTTGTAGGTCTCAGTTTGGGTATTAGATACCACTGTGGCCTCAGTGCTAACCGCCTGGCTTGCAATTTCCTTGGCTGGTTCAGAAGTCTTGGTTGTTTCCCACTCTGCAGTCACAGACAAAAACAAAGTAATTAAAGATTAAAATTCAAGTATTCAATGTGTTTTAGAAGACATTCTATCCGTAATGAAAAACACTTTTTAAAGAAACTAGGGATGATTATTGCAGTAGTTTTACAGGTGACCAGGGTATAAAACAAAATTCCTAGTTTAATAAAATTCCAGATATTTCCTGTCAGAGTGGTTGTGACTTTCTACTACTTCCACTTGAATAAGAACTGCAAGTGAATCAATAAATCAGGTTTCTGGATCAATAAAACAAGATGTTTTTACCATCGTTGACAGTTTCTTGATCAATAATCCCCCCTTCAGCAAAGTCGTCCAGGTCATCCAATTTGACCTTCTCCCATGGTATGTAGGTGACACCCAGGTCTGCATCCCAAAACTGCTTGTACTCTTGTTTTACACCTTTGTTCAGAGCCCAAGCAATCTGAAAGACAAGGACGCAGAAAGGTCAAAACAACCTTTTGAAAACAATTTTCTTCCAGCATGAAAGGATGCACCTATATGAAGGTATGCTGTCACCACTAGAGGTCAACAGTGAGATTAAATTAGATGAAAACATTAAAAGGATTGAGTTTACAACAAATCAAATTATAAAGGAAATGGGAACCTTGATGATCTTGGAGCCGATTTTAAAGGAACCAGTGCTGAGCTTCTGAAGGGCGCGGTATGCATCCTGTCTATGAACCATACATATGTAGGCGCAGCCTCTGGGTGGGATCATCTGCAGACACACATTATGTTACATGCATTGCTTTACACTTGTAAATTTCCTAGTGGTTTACATGCAAGACCTACATAAATTACAAGAAATAAGTTAGGAAAGCTATCTTAATTATTTAATGACAAAATAAGAATGTGCATTTGTAGTGCTGTCAAATTGTAAAGTAATCTCTAAATTCTTCAGACAGGAGAATTTGTCTACAACAAACCTAATAAAAGAATATGCATTTCTCAAGAAAGCAAAATAAAAAATAATTTAAGACTTTCAGGGGATATATTTAAATTCAAGACTTAGAACGTATATACAGAAACCCTGTGTATTAGACATGAAGTAAAAATCTGAACAAATAAACACACCACAGAATACTGACAGACTTGTGTGACTTTTGGGAAAAATAACAGATATGTTAAAGCAAAAAACAACTGTTAGACCATTAAGAGCCGTTTTACTGGACAAATTTCAGACATCAAAGAACCGACTGACAATTACATTAGAGGGGCAACCAGGGCATCTACTTACGTTGATGGACTCAATCTGGCCAAACTCTTCGAACAGATTGGTGAGGTCTTGCTGAGTGGCCTTTTTATCCACCTGGCCCACCCACAGTGTAGTGCTGCACACTAGGCACAAAGTGAAAAACAACAACATAAGGTAAGAAATACAATTACAGAGTTCACCACCAACCCAAAGTCGCTTATATTTACCACTAAGAGTCTTGGATCGTATGGGGGGTAATCCTTTCTTCTGCCGTTCCTTCTCTCGTTCCCGTGCTCGTCTTTCACTGGAGTAAGAACGTGACGACTTCCTCTTGCGATCTCTGGAGCGGGAGCGTGATCGCTTGCGATGTTTACGTTTCCGTGAACCAGAGCGGGACCTGGATCTTCTACGTTTGGGAGATCTAGGGCAAGGCGAAACAAAAATACTTGAAAATGATCTCGGAGCGGAACCTACACTACTCATCAACTATTGGAAACACCTATCATATAAAATTTGATTAATGTTTGACAAAATATTATTTTATTTCCATTTTTAAATTCTAGAAAAAAATTAAACATATCCAAAAGAGAATGGAAACCTTTACTTGAATGAAACTGTTAATATTTATGATTTGCATGACTATGAAAAAAAACAGGATGCAGCTTAAAACCTACAAATCATTATGTGTGCCATTAGTGTCACTATCCAGGACAGTTGACTGAAATTGCATGTAGGGCTTCTACAGTAACTTTATTTCAAAGTTCCAGACTTAATTTTATATATTTTTTGCCAGTTTTTCAATCACTGATATTTCAATACAAGACATTTGTCTTGTCAAATGTTTCGTCTCGCCAAAGGGACCATACACGACTCAGGAACCACAAGTTGCAGACCCCTGCTCTAGCCTTTGAACAAGAAGAAAAAGCACAAGCACAGCAGGCAGAATAAAAAACTGGCTTACCTAGAGCGTGACCTTGAGCGTGTCCGAGAACGTGCGCTTAAGGTCTTCTTCTCCTCTGCTTCAAAGATCTCCTCCTCCATTCCCTCGGGGCCCTCATCTAGATCCATGTCCTTGGGAAGTCAGCAATTTTTTTACGATTAAAGTAGCAAGCATAATTCGCCATAACTCAACAGTTCAGTTTGTTGTTAAACCAAATACCTGCTGTTGGTTGTCTATGGAGTCGTCCATTTTATTCTCTGGCTCAGGAAGCTGTGGCTGAGCGCTGCTCTGAGCAGTTGCCACCGAGTTTTCCTGCCCAAAGATGGAATCCTGCCCTTCTATGTTCATGGCCTAGAGGAAGCAACAGAAATAGTTACACACAACTTTCTAATAAAATAGTGAACAGAAATTAACAATTTTTCTGCACTTGTCCTAGACAAGTGCATCTTAAATTAGAATGATATTGAAACATTTATTTCAGTAAACCTTAGTTCATAAACATTGATGTTTATCTTTTCAATTTTTTTTTCTTTTCTGTCACAAATGTTTCAAATCAAACTAATTCCAGTATTAGACAAAGACAACCAGATTAAATATAAAATGCGGTTTTCAAATGATGACTTGATTTGTTAAGAGAAACAAGCCCATCCAAACCAACCTGACATTATCTGACAAAGTAATCAGGCCTTACTTGTCTCAGTTATTTTTCATTGTTCAACAGTAAGTCAAAGACTGGACAAAAATTTGCCAACAAAAATTTTTTAATTTTGGTGATCCCCAGGACTTCAGAGTGATGAAACAAAAGTATAATTCAGCCTTTTGCATCAATGAAATAAGTTAACTTTTAAATTATGTTTTCATTTACTTAAATGCACTTATACGAAGGAATAAAGAATCCCCTTTCTTGAGATTAGTGGTCTCTGACTGTGATTTACCTTCTGCTGGTGCTCTAGCAGCTGCTTCTGAAACTGCTCCAGGTTTTGTTGTTGGAGTTGCTCAGCCAGTTGATGAAAGAGTGAGCTGTTAATAGGCTCAGACACCATGGGCCTGGAAATGATCAGAAGCTTCATTTAATACATAGACCTAACATGCAACTGAATGAAAATCAAAAGAATAAAGCACTCTGAACTTACAGTTGAGAAGATGAGGAATCCTTTTTAGATTCCTCACTGCGTTCTGAATCGTTTCCAAAGTCAAAAGGACCCAACAGTTTCTGTAACAAAATCCAGTAATCGCATTAGCAACACTTGGCAAACTCAAAAGAAGACAGCAATAGTTGCTGACTGCAGCTTTACTTTATTAAAAGAGGAGACTCTTTGCTCCAGGGGGTTGAGGCTGTTGGCTGTAGCGGCAGCAGTGAGCTGAGCTGTCAAAGCTTGTAATTGGACCACCAGGCCAGCATCCAAGGCCTGCAGCAGGGAAGGCTGGGGCTTCTGCTGCTGCATCTGCAGACTCTGGACCAGTTGCTGAAGCTGTGGCATAATGCACAGAACATGACACGTTGCATTAACTGCAACTTGTAAAATGCAAATCTATATACATTTGAGCATAATGCCGTTACATGTCACTTTCTTCTATGCCCTCTCTTACTTTAAGAAAGATATACTTTTTATCACTAAAGGAAGAGAGGAAAGAATGAAATATAATCAACTTCTATATTTTTCTGGCCTTTCTGTGCAATTTTAAAATATCATGGTTGATATTCCTCCAATAGTCGAGCTTTAAATATGGACTCTGAAAACTGGACGGATGGATTTTGGTGGGCAAACACAAATAAATGTATGGAAAACTTTTAGACAATAGAGTAAGAAATCAAATCTGGAGGCACAAATATTTGTATTCTAATTTGTTTTCCCACAATTATCCAGAGCAGAGATACACTTGAGTCAAACGGCAGACTTTTACAGACAACGGCAGTCCACTGCTGCACAAAAAGCAATTTACAGTTGAAACAAATAGTCTATATCCGCTCACCTGTTGTCCCTGGGGACTCTGCAGGATTTGTGCAACAGCAGCAACAGTATCTGTGTTTGTGATCTGGGAGGCCCAGTCTGGCAGACCTTGGACTATATTTGCTGGAGTGGCGGGCGTAGCTGGGGTGCCTGAATAGACAGAGAAGGGTAAACACTGGTGTCAGAAGTTATCTGATGTGTGTTTTTACGCTACCTGCATGTGCGTTTACTTACCAGGTGTAGTGTTATTGATCGGCGCAGTGCTGCTGGGCAGGACAGGCGTCGTACTGGGAGGGGGAATTCCTGCAGCCATGTCCAACAGAGGCTGGATGATGTCGCTCTTGAAGACAGCATTCTTCTGCCACAGATTCAGGACTCGCACTATCTTACTCTGGAAAAAAAGGTAGATGACAGCGACATAACAGTACAGTGAGTAAAGCTTTACCTCAAACAATACAGGATTATACTTTCTGTCCTTGAGGGTTTGTTCCATTTTAAAATTAAACTAGACCAATTGAATTGGAATTAAATAAACAGCAGAAACCTGTTTTTTAAATTCCAATTTAACATGTAACATGAAGTTCAATCACATCACTACAAACCAGAGAAATGGAAGGGCAACAAAGCTAAACAACCAGAAAACTATAAAAAATCTTCTGACCTTGTCATCTGGAGGGCAGCGATAAAGGTGTTGGAACGTT
Organism: Xiphophorus hellerii; assembly: GCF_003331165.1. Taxonomy (NCBI): domain Eukaryota; kingdom Metazoa; phylum Chordata; class Actinopteri; order Cyprinodontiformes; family Poeciliidae; genus Xiphophorus; species Xiphophorus hellerii. The sequence goes on along the minus strand of NC_045690.1, from coordinate 9,393,659 downwards.
GTGATAATGTTCTTGCTGAACCGTGGCGCAAAAACATCCTTCTCTGTCCCAAACTGGTGGCGGGATTGTCTGACTATGGAGTCGATGACATACAGCCCAGGGACTTTGTATTCTGCCTTGCACTGTGAGAAAAACACAAATTCACATTAAAATAGAGATTTCTATGAATTCTCTGTCAGCTGATACTTCAGGAACACAAATTTAGACCAATTTAAAAACACTAATTACAAATATGAAGAAAACATAAATGTTCTACACACTTTCTGCAGATGGTTAAGATTAAAAAGAAAATATGTCCGCTGTTTCAAAGTAGAATGCAGCTGATGTTTACTAAAAAAAAATATGATTTTGAATTATTCCATCCAAAGTTACTTCATAAATTAATACAATTCTTCATAAAGAAACACAAAAAAAATTCTTTACAAAGATGTCTACATTTGCAAACATAACAGACAGATCCTAATTAATAATTTAACTTACCTTCTGAATGAACTTCTCTACACTCTGGACAACATGCTTGTAGAACTGAAAGAAAAAAGAAAATATTTTCAATGAATTTAACAGCTGTATTTGCAGCCACAGCAACCTAAGGCCGGAGGGGGATGCAGAAGCTCAGCCTGATGAAAATCTGAGAAATGAACAAAAAAATAAACTGCATTTTATTTAGGAAAAAACGTGTTGAACATTAACTAATCAATGAAGTCATTGTAAGAGATTATTTATTTGGAGAGTTCCCTATTACCTAGCATGCACGAGTGTATCAAGAAGGAACCTAGAAACATATGCAAACTCCAAACAGCAAAATGCCCAAAAGTTAAACTGGAAACTTCTGAGATTGAGCCACAATATTTGACATGATCAGTCATGTCAAAAAGGGTTGCTTGATGCAAGAAAAATAATGCACCAGCATAATCATTGCTGATTATTGTCCATAATACATTAGTTGATGCAAATCCACAGATTTCTCACTCTCTCAAAGAGCTACCAGCACTCTGAACTGGAGTATATTGGTCATTGAGTCAAATGTGGGAATCTATTGCAGGGAGACGCCACCAAACAGGCTGAGTTTATTATTGCCAGCCAATAAATCTACTATTCATAAACTATTGCACACATGGTTATTGGAATGGCAATATATTTTAAAGAGAAGGTGCAGCTCCACTGTGAAAGAATATCATTTATAAAAAGCAAAACGGACCAAACAGATAAATCCAATTCTTTGTGGGTTGCGAAATGAGCTTGTGTCTTTTTTGAGACAAATCCAATAAAAAGACAAAAGAACAGAAAACAGTTTGTACCACCATGTGATGAACATTGGTTCTGTTCTGCTCTGTTAGATAATCTGATAAACACATAAACGCAAAAAAAATTAAGCTGCAGTTGATAAAACAACAAAAAAATGTCACAATCCAAGACCATTTTAGATTATGATTAACATTCAAAGACATGAATTACAAAAACATAAGAAACATTCCAAGCATTGAGCATCTCACAGAGAAAGGTTCAATCTGTCATCTGAAAATGAAAAACAAACTGCACAATCTCAAAAATATCAATAAATGCCCATTCACCTAAACTGAAGTGTCAGATATAGAGAGCATTAATCAGAGAAGCCATAATATACATAAAAAGAAAAGGCAGCTGACAAGAGACTAAACTTTAGAAGAAGCTGTAGAGATCCACAGCTTAGATGGGAGAATTTTTGACAGGACATCCATTTGTCGTGCAGTTCAAAAATCTGGCCCTTACAGAAGAGCTGCAAGGAGAAATCCGGTGTAGAAAGAAAACCATAAGAAATCCAGCTTAAGAGTTTGTTGCAAACCAGGCAGAAAACACACCAAACATGTGGTAGCTGTGCTGGCCAAGTGAGACCAAAATGTAACTTTCTGCCCGACATGCAATATGGTATGAGCAGCAGAAACAAACACTGCACATCACACTGAAAACACTGACAAAACATGGTACTGGCATAATCATGCTATGGGGGATGATTCTCTTTGATAAGGATGGGGAAACCAGAAAAAGAAGAAGACATCAATGAATGAATATTCACAATTAAGGAACAGCAAAGGGATAATTCTGACCTATAATTAAACACACAATGTGTTTAATAATTTTTTTATTAATTTAATGAGGTTCATGTGAGGTTTATGCTTAATATGAATCAAGTACTTGTGAAACCTTCTTTGACATAGTATTTTGTTTGTGTAATTAGATAAATCAGGCTATTTATTTAAAAGGGGTCAAGGAATCTTTTATCCACAGGTCTGCAAATATTTTTACATCAACCATGAATTGTTTAGTTTTAAGGACTGTCATATTCACTGCAGCAACTAACATAAAGATTGAAAAATGATTAAACTTAAGTCAATTAAATCTGATGAGTTCTCATCAGAACACGTCTGTGTCTGTACATGTTGAATATGTAAGTAATACATCTGGATATACAGTCAGTTAAAGCAGGTTTCTTCCAAATCTCAATTCCTACAGAAACACAATCACTAACAGGAAGCTTAGTCCCAGCTTTAGCCTTTACACTAACTGTTACAGTAACATGGAGTTACCATGAATGTTGTATCACATTATGGGTGCCAGTGATATCTACCACTCTCAATTTCTCCATTTTACACTTAATAACGTCACTGAAGTGTATATTCAAAATTTTTACTCTGTGTATCATCTTAGTACTGATGATTAATGCCAGCTGTCAGAGCTTCCAATTGTAAATCTTGCTATCAGCCTGTAGATGGAGCCATAGTGAAACTGAATAACTGAAGTAAATTGGATGCTTAAAATGTCCAGTAAACTCAGTTTGCAAAATGTAAGACATTTTTACCTAAATCTTAATGTTAAATGTTTCAATATCGTTCCAAAACACTGCAACAACCAGTAAAATTACTAAATCTTTTTAATGTTCTACATCTGAGGATTCCTCCTGTTCAGACAAGGTCCAGAGAAGGATTTGAATAAAAAAAATTCTATACCTGGTCTTTATTTTGTGTCTATTTCTATACCCACTGAGAGAACCATTTTTCTCTACAAGTCAAAGTCAGACTTTGCATAAATGTTACACCCTTATCTTCTACATTAAACACACAAAATAGAATTAAATATCCTTCCCAGGGTGTCAAATATCAATAAAAAACTGGCATGTGATGCTTATTTTCATGGCATATCTCACTATTTTTCATTTTTGTTAAAGAAAATGATCAAGTACCTGCATGACTATCAATTTGTGATGGTTTTAAAAACAGGTTGAGGAGCAGATTCAAAATGATTGCAGTCCTTCACCCTTAATTAGACTAAGAGTGCATTCACACCAGCTCAGTTTAGTTTGCTTTAATCAAACTCTGATTTGTTTGTCTAGAAAGTCCAGTTTGTTTGGGAAGGTGTGAATGCACAATTGAACTCTGGTGTGGTTCGAATGCATGTGTGAATGCCAGACTAGAGATCGCTCCAAAAGCGGTAACCGGACTACAATGCAGTACATTCTGGTTAAATACAACCAAAACAAACATGCGAATCTAGCACTTGAGTGAAAAGTGACTTGCAGTCTTCTACCAACAACAAAAGCGAAATCTTACAACCATTAAAATCTGACGTCATTCTATTTTACTTTATATTTCACCATAAAAAAAACCTAACTATTCTGTTACTATGAAACATAATTATTCATTTTTATTAAAACTGCTTTAATGCCATTCCTTTCTTTACTAGCCATTAAACAGAACTGTTGTGAGCATGTAAATATAAAAATCTGAAAGCCTGTCATGGACCAATCCTCCTAAATCGGCTCACATTTCTGTCTTATTGTCAACACATCATCTTCCTGTCTGGATCAGCATTTCATAAATAATCACAAGAATGTTGTCACCAAATTGAACTTTGATTTTCAACACTCAACAAAATGGAGCAGCAGTAAAATTAAAAAGTTACCAAATACTAAAAAAGCAATCTATAGGGTTTTGCCACATTTCCGAAAATTTAGGACCAACACCTATCTACGATCATTATGATTTAAACTTAAGATCTCTATAAATTGCAAATAATTATTCAATAAATTATTTTCTTTACTTTATAAGTTAGATGTCAGGCACAACTTTGTTAACTTGTTTTTCAACAGAGGCCTTTGACTCCAGTTAATGTGATCAGTAAAAAGTATGTATCCCCTTGTCCTCAAACTAAAAACCCATTTTGAACAATAACTTGACAAGTTTAATATAACAATTTGTTAAACAAACTAACATTTATTTCAAACATTTCATGTTCATAAAAAATGGTGCAAAAGGTGCCAGCTCCTGCTCCAAATGAAAACTCACAAAACAGCAGGTATTCTTAATAAAGGTCTATTATTATTTTCCATCACATGATATAAAATAATTTCTACCACAGCAGATGGAAACATTCCAAATTTTCGCTTTAATAAAACAAAATCTTACTGTGTATGCATATAAAAGCGATGGTGGCAGGTTTTAATATCTTTTCTAATATTCTTAAAGGCTTTAAATTAAATATTCTGAAAAGAGTGTAGCCCTCAGAGAATCTGGTTTTTCATTTCATTGTAATTGGTTGTTGGTACAAAAAAAGTCATTTCATAATATTTCTTGATTTAAGACTTGCATAACAATTCAGAGCTTAGAAATAATCTTTTAAAAGTCATTCAGCAGGCTTTTATAAAATCCTTCATGCTGGCTGTGGGAGTAAGCTGCTGTAATGCTTGGCAAACTGCACTTTTTCATTTCATTCATGTTTTTAACAACAATTTACCAGTTGGGAGATGTTAGACAGACTGGACTAGAGTGGGTAAAGGGACTAATTCAAAAAAAACATTTCATTGGTTGGATCAGAGGTCCAGAAAAAGTAATTACTGGCAGGTTTTCTGCAAGTTGGAAGTGGGTTAAATTTAAGAAACCATAAAGATCTATTTAAAACAATTGCAATGTATGATGTAAATTCTCTGCATTTATTGCATACTTCCATAAATGCAGTTTCCAGTGATGAAACAACTGGTAGTGCATAATGTAAGATAATTTTATGCCCTCTAAAGTATTAATTTTAGCGAAAATAAAAAAACTTTTTTCGAGACATCATTGGAATTCAGTAGAAATACTTTAAAGAGGAGTTTAAAAGACTATTATAAATTTCTGCAGAATCTGATATTTTTTATTATATTTAATCTGTGACAAACACAAAGAAAAAATTGCCTAGTAAAAATCCAAACATGTGGCAGCTAATATTCAAAAGTTAAATTACAGGAGACAATATAGAAAAAAAAGAAGGATAGCCATTTTTTTAGACCAGAAATTTATGAAAATTTACCACCTAACTAAATCAATGAGTGCATCAGAAAGGTGAGCTCTGTGTGTCTGAAGCTTTATTTTTAGTAGCGAAAAATTGTCTATGTCTATGCTCCTGGCAACAATATCCATGCTGAAACACTTAGTCTTAGCATGATTAAAAGAGAATCATAGGTTCTGTCACTGTTCTGGAGTTCAATAAACTCACAGCATCACAAGAATCACTAAGACAATAGAACTGAACAATGATTCTCAGCTATATTGTGTTAATAATCCAGCTGTTAAATGGACAATAATAAATATTTGTATCTATTTTTTCTTTATTTTAAAAATCCATCTTTGGTGCAACACTTTTTAGATCTTGACTTAAGTCAAGACCAGCCCAAACCTGGAGTCCAGGTCATGCAACAGAATAACTTGGAGAGAAAGGGATCTGTACTGCAACTGCTGCAGTGCAAGCATGGAGTACATCATCTATGCTAATGCATCCTATGATTTGTGGTCTTTTTTTTTTCTTTTCTTTTTTTGCTGTTCATAATTAGGCACATTATAGTTTGGTTAGGGTAGAATAAAACAACTTTTAATATATTAAATTCAGACAATTGAATAAAAGACTTCAGGAACCTTTAGAGGCCCTAAAATTAGTGCTGAGATTTAAGTTACAAAAGTTATATTCATGCAACATAATTTGCAATAGAAGATGTCTGTTTGGCTTGTCCAATAGAATTCCAGTAAATATCAGAACAAAAAGCTCAACCTAAATAAAAACGCCATTTCCTCCAATGTTAAAGCTGGAGTTTTTTTTATATGAAAAACTAAATATTTTCAGCCACTAAGGGAATAAATGGCTAAAAAGTTAATACAGAAAATGCTAAAGAATTAACTTAAGTAAGATTTATAAGTGCTGTTCTGCTAACTAACTAACTAAAGAGCTCTGAAATACCATATCAGGAAAATAATTCCAAAATAATTTCTGGAGTTTTATATAACAGCATGTGTTTTTGTTACATTTTCAACATCCTGTAAAAGGCAAACAGTTGACATGAGTTTTGTCTAGAAAAGAAGCATTTAATATCCATCACAGAGGTTGGGTTTTCAACATTGAGCTCAGTAACACTCAGGTTTGTAAAACTTGCTCAGGCTTTTCATAGTAATACATACAACAAGTCAGCAAAGACTCAAAATAACTATTATTTATAAGTTTATTAGTCCATCAATTGCCATTGTTAAACCATGAGCTGACTAAGATTAAGCTTAGTTCAATTTCACTAGCTGTGCCCGGACCTGATTTCTGACCAACAGAATAAAGAAATCCTAAATAGAACCATGTTAACAACATAAAGTAGGCTAAAAGATGCAAAGCAACATATGTACCAATCTAAAGAAATTCAAGAGCCGAAGAGAAACTTATTAGCTTCACTCATCAAACTATGGCTACTTCATGGTTTCATAGAGGATGTAGAGATACAAGTTTGACTGAGAGGAAGATATCAGCTATTTAAATATCTGTAGAAACAAAAACAGAAGTTGTCTGACCCTCTCCAAATAAAATCGAATATAGAAGAACCACAAAAATTATAGTCAGCTATTAACACATCATAACATTTTCTATTTAGTAGATACTCAATATATTTTCATGTCAATGCCTGCTGTGCCATATTAATTCACTCATGTTGTTACATAACTTTGCACAGCTGCATAACAAGTCACCACAGCTGTTCTCTCACAGTAAATACCACACAAGGACTGATCCATCTTCAAAAGCCAACTCGTACTGTAAAGATCAAACTAATAAAATACTGCAGGACTGTTATTCTGCATCATTGCTCCTCCTAATCATACATATTTTATCACATTTTATATCTATGCTTAGACCCAACAGTGTGTGCAAAGGTGCACCAGTCTCAGTTACATTGTGGTGATAGTCTATCAACTGTCTCCCTTTTCTGTCAGTACTGATACGTGGACACATTAGAAACGCATCAGTAAGACAGTCAGAGATCAGAATCAGAAAAATTTTCCCTCAGACAGCTCTGATCAGTGACCAGCAAGTAAAATACACAAAATTACTTTTCCTTACCTATTAAATGCATCAAAACTAATCATTCCTACCATTTATGAATTAAACACAGAACCAACAGAATGAATTATAATTTTCTGACTTCATCAAAGAACCTGTAGTAAGCCAAAACTGTAATCAACAGGGCAGACCAACAAAACCTAGAAATCTGTATTGGGTAGAAAAACCTGATCTTCAGTTTCAACAAGTTTACTTTAGTTAATATAGTAGAATCATACTTCAATTTACTCCTTATGAAATGTATTACATTTTGTCTTAGATATATCAAGCTGCTGGTTTAAGATTGAAAAATGAATTTGTAGAAGAGATTCCTAAGATGTTAAAAGCAGTTAAACTTTTTCCAGAGATCCTTCTAGAAATTATTTTAGAGCAGTTTGGGGAGAAGGAAAAAGTCTGCCACTTTATTTTTTTCCATGTTGATAGCAAAAAATTGCTATCAAATATCAAGCCTCTTTTATAGAGTAGTAATAAGGTTTAATTTTTCTTTTTAGGTTGTGACACGCTACGTTAGAAGAAAATGAAAAAGAATTCTAAAAATAAACAGTTTCTATGAAAGTCTAAAGATTTATGTCGGCTCAAAGTAGGCAACAGCTTTCCTTTATAGTGCTAAATGCTAACTAAGTACAACTGTTTAATTTTGTTACACCGCTCACATTTTATGTTCTGTGGTATGTAATAATAATGTTAATCACACTCTAATTAAGAAAGACAATATACTGTAATTCCCATTAAGTTGGATTGAATTTCTAAAAACAAATCTTATCACTTTGTAACCTGGAAAATATAGTTCCTTTATTCAAACTTTTATAGATCTCATTATTTTTCAGTAACTGCTGCACTATGCAATTTTTACCATGTTCTCTCACAGTACCATACATATCAATTACATGTTGCAAAACTATGCAACAGTACCCTCATGCAAAATATTAAATGTTTTGCAGATTCATGAACCAACACACCTGATTTTCTACAGATTGTATAAATACAGAATAATCATATGTTGAGCAAAATGGCTATTGCAGTGTGTGTTTTTCAAACAAAGGCTGGTTCAAGACTTTGTTGGTTGGTCTTGAACCAACCTTTGTTGGGAAGGGGTTTTATTTTCAGTTTGTGAAAATAAAACGCCTTGCTATTTTGTATTGTAAGTAAATTTTAAGTAGAGCAATAGCGATATCCTTTACAATATATATTTTCTTCTTTCAGCTCTTTCTCATCTGTGCTTCCTAAATTCAGTGACCTGTAGCATTTTGGGCAATGTTATTTATGTCCAGTATGAACATCTGCTGCTACTAGACTCTGTCCAATTAGCTAATCATTACATTAGCATGTAAAATGCAAGTTCATAACAAATTTAATATATTAGCCAACAATGTTTGCAGTCCAAACAGTTCTTTGCAAAATGAATATTGCACACATTGATTTCACAATGGCTACTTACTTCCAATATATTGTAGCTCTAACATCAAATGTCCTGTTTAAAGAGATTTAGCACAAATGAGTATCATAAAAAAAAGAAACGGGTTCCTTTGGCTGTGCAGGAGCCTAAACAACTGAATATATTAAAACACTGAGTCAATGAATGAAGGACAACAAACAACAGAAGACATCAGCTGATGACTTCTGTGGTCTGCACTAAGTTACTTTGAGATTGGCGTATTCAGAAGTAAACTGTACATAAAGGGAATAACTATGAACTTCACCGCTTGTCGCCTATTTTGTGTGCTTTTATACATCAACATGGGAGATGTGGAGAATGTAATGAATTTTTAACTTGTTTTGCTTATGTTGTTTGTGTGAATTTCACAACAAGAAATATAGAGGAAGAGGTCTAATCTCTCGAACCAGCTTGTCTTTTACAGTTGACAAACCACATTTACGAGCTTCAATTCATATAAAAACATATTTGAGATATATTGGGTAATTTCTGAACTATTACCAGGTAAAGAAAAGCAACATAAAGTCAGAAAAATGCATTTGAGGTAACAGCAATGGAAGTCTCTTCATTTGTTTACTGTCTGAGCAGAAGATCTGGCAGCTTTCGATAAAGAAAACTGAGTGAATGCTGAAGTTATTTATGTTCTGAAGATCAAGGTTCGGGGGCAACTTTAGAATATTTTATAAGATAATTCTCTTAAAGAAGGGCTGTTGAGAGGTTGTGAGCAGTTAGTATCACACCTGCAGCCGACTAACCCTTTAATAAGCTCGGTTTGGAAAATAGGAATAACAACTGAAGTCAACTCAGACGGAGGAAAAAAAGGAGGACCCTGACATATTTAATCTATCCCACCTTCAAAATGTAATATGAACATTTTCTGAGACATTAAATTAAATGTCACACAGCAGTCACTATGGATAGTGCAGTTATTTACCTAGAAGTGCTCAGTTACAATGAAAAGTTGGTCCATTACCAACAATATTTCATGTCAAGCACATTTTTCAAGAAATGCTAAACTGATCCAAATATTAAATGGTGTAAAAATGCTTCAAGCAGTTGAAGTGATTGCAATATCACACATTTGAATCATTGATATTTATCAGACAGCAAGTTTGCCAGATAAGGTCTAATATTTTTCCCTGTATTTGACATTTTCTCTTTTAAGAAATACCCATGAGTTTTGTAATGATTTACATTCAAAGCAAAATTAGATTAATTAAACTACATCCTGTATTTCAGCACATGCTTTTCATTACATATAATCTATATCAATCCAAATATTTTATGTAAGCAAATATATAATATACTTTGCTTTATAACGCCATTTAAACAGCAAAGCGTAATAATATAATTTGAAGCTGACGGATATACACCCTGGTCTTTTTATTATCTGAAGTTGTCATCTACTGTACGGGAGATACTAACTGCTCCGTGTCTCTCTGTGGAGAGAAATTCAATTCAAAAATTGAATTTCCCTGTTAACAAAAGTACAGCTATGTGGAAAATAACTGTCAAATCAACACTAAATTTAGATTTTAATCCTACAGAATTAAAACCAATTAGAGCTACAATATACTGTATATTAAATCACACTAGTAATCTCAATATAAATGTGAATTTATATTTATTTATATAAAAATCTATTGAATTGCTTCTATACTGGATTTGGAAAGCAAATAGGTTTCAAATCCCATACATGGAAATAAAATAAAATGGGTGGGCAAACCTTTACTGCCTTCAAATTCTAGATTGATGTATCTTTTCAATGGGTGAAAGGCTAAAGCTCAGAGAATGGAGAAAAAGTGTGATGAAGAAAAGAAAGAAAAGACGTATGAGTTGAGTGTAATGGATATCACTATGTCATTATTCGGTGATTGCATTACAACTGGATGTTTTCCTGATATTGTGCAGCTTTAGCAAAATGATCCATCTCTCTTATCCAGTGTCCTTTGAAAAACATGACTTTCATTTTATGTATAACTGCAACATCTGTCACACGAGAACATCACATGAGAAAATGTGAAATATAATTTCACAGCACAGAGAATAAAAAAACAACAAAAAGTTAATTTATTTCAATAATTCAACTTAAAAAGTCAAAGTTGTACTATATAGAATCATTACTCAAAGAGAAATAAAAGTCAAGAAGTGATTTCTGTAAATTTTGATGAATGTGGCTTACAGCTAATATAAAAACCAAAATGTTGTTTTCTCAGAAAATTTACATTTTAAATAAGGTGCAATGTTTGAAACTAAACAGTATGCCTTGTGCTGTACAACATAGATACTCAATATTTGGTTGGTCCTTATTTTGAATGAAAAGCTTCATCAATAATGTGTGGTGTGAAGGCAATCAGCCTGAGTCTCTGCTGAAGTGTTAGGGGAGACCAGGTTGATTTGATAGAGGCCTTTATCCTATCTACATCTGCTCTGTTTTCTTCCTTTTCATAGAATTTATAGGAAGTTTAGTTTAGGCCAGACAGCTAACCAATCACAAGCTCAGAAACGCAGTGTTTCCCACAGTGTATTATAAGCCTGGCGGCCCGCCATGCTTTGCTAGCGTGCCACACGCTGCCCAACGTGTGGCTCTGTCTTCCCTGTAAAGTTTATGTATGTGGTCCCGGTTGGCCGCTGTGTTAGTGGTTAACGAACCAGCGCTAACCTCATCATGCAGGTTCAGCCCGGTGAGGAGCTTTTGCGCTCGCCTCATAGTCGCTGATTTTACATTATTTTATTATTATTATTAGTATTATTTTTCCGGTTAAACAGTGCACCAAACCATATCAAATGCTTTGTTCACTTAGTCAGACAGAGTTACTGTGCATGGCTGTGTGGAGATCTGAAAAACTTGTCCCTCAAACTTGAGCAACCACAACAGTTTCTCTGATTCTGATTAAAAACTCAACAGACACGAAATGGAAGAGCTACTAGAGCCACATTAGCACCATTGAATTAAATCTCCTGATTGTTGCATCTCTGAGTAGTGCAGCACATTTTACTCATGCAGGGCTGGTCCAAGGCTGTATGAGGCCTGGAGCAGAATTTGACTTATGGGCCCCTCTTGCTGCTAAAAACCTCAGCAACTCTAACAGCTTCTGTGTTAGATTTAATCTGGGAGAAGGGAGTAGTTTAATTGGCCAACCTAAAAAGCAATCAGTTATAATTGCAGTTTATTAATTTGTATTTGTGAGGAAACAGAGCTCAAACTCAAAGCATCAGATTGTTGCTATGGTAACAAAAGAATTTAACTATGAATATTGTTGTTTGAACTTTTACAAAGTAAACTTGCCAGCTCCTTAAAATCTTAAACTTAAATGTTAACCAATTTAAATCTTTTAATTTATGTATGTTGAAACCATTAAATCAAATTTAGCAGCATTGATCATCTCAATAAATGTTACATTTATATATCTGTAAACTGTGTTAAAATATTAACATTTATGGGCCCCTGAAGGTCTGGGAGCCTGATGGAGCAGCTGACTTAATTTGGATTAAACAGAAGTGCAAATCAGTGATATTCATTTTAATTGTATTTTTTGATTAGTTGTCTTTAAGACTAGTTGTGGATTTAGATAGCATTTCACTGGAGATGTTTTCTCGTAACATATAATTACCCAGTAATATTTTTACATTTCCTGTCTACTTAACATCTTTAATACAAAAACAAAGTAGACCTAAAGGTGGACCGCCTCGACGCCCCGACCACCAGGATTAGCAAGTTTTTTGGGGGAAACCCTGGAAATGGCGATTAAACTAGGCATTGTTACTTTTGCCAGTGGCAGTGAGTGACAAATCCTGCTTAAAATTGAAATCAGCATCTTAATAAACATGGTCAGTGATCATTTAGAAGGTCCCGGTAGGTGATTGCATTGACTATGGACTTGATAAAAACAAGGAGGACCAACACCAGCACATGACATGGTTGTGGAACCATTATAGTGTAGTGAAAGTAACTTGTATTTAATCTCTTTCCTCTGTTCCTCCAGGCTTTGGTCCCTTGATTTCCAAATGAAATGCAAACTTTATTTTTATAAAAAGGATTTTGAGAAACAGTCCAGTCCTGTTTCCACTTAGCTTCTGGTCCTGCTGTGCTTTAAAGATAAGGACTGCGACAGAGGTATACATCTCAACATCTATGTGTGACGGATCTTTACTCCAGCTACAATACATGTCTTGTGAACATCCCCTCCAAACTTTTGAACATGTTCCATAACAGGAATTTCAGGGGTAAAATTTCCTTTTTTAATATTCCTATGTAATGACGGAATTTTCTGCAATTAGTTTTTCATTAGCTGGAAGCCATAATCATCACATGTAACAGAAATAAGCACTTAAAATGTTTCACTTATTCAAAAATTTATCTAGACCTGTTAGTGTACGAAATGCTAACTACAACAACAAAAAATTCAGAATAATTTGAAGCACACACCGTAATTAAAAATAAAACGGCAGCAGATGGTAATCTCTTTATAGCATTTGATTGAATATTTCATGATCAACTTCCGCTGATCAAAAAGCAATCAACAAATGAGACAAAAGTCCAAATGATACTAAGCTGAGCTCAACTTAGAAAGCAATGCCAGAGTCCAAAAGACAAAAAAGCCTCTCCCTTTCTTCTAATAAGTTGTATTTTAATACACACCAAAAACAACTACCCTCCATCAGATTCATGGCAGAGGAAGAGAATGATTCTCACTGCATATGATAATCATCCACCAATGTATAAAATGCATTCCTAATATTTACTACAACACAGAAACTTTAATAATATTTTCAATACAATGCTCTGTCACGCCCAGTGAATAAATGCAGTACCTGACAGGTAACTGTATTTAATGTTTACTATACAACCTGCATGTCCATTAACCTAAAAGTCAGGAATTTGACATTGTAAAGCAGCCTTAACACAAGCAAATGATTGCTTCAAGCATAATCAATATGACCTTACAACAAAAACCCACTACTGAATTAATCACACCAAAACAACTGCTGCCTTCATACAGTTACTGAAGACAGTATCCAAGATATTGTATTCAGCTTCAACCAATTATTAGCTCAACATCCACCGACGCACGGCAGCACAAACTCTGCCTCCCCTGGTGTGTGGGAGCAAATTAAGATCAAGTGATTTTAGACTTCTATCATCCTCCTTGTATAACAACCCATACTCCTACCTAAGCTGGTTAGGGACTCTCTTATCTCTTTGTAACTCTCTCCACCCCATCCTCCTGCTTCACTTTCAGTGCTTTGGGGGAGCTGGGAGAGCTGCTGAGGGAAGGGGAAACAGGAGTTATTCACAGGCAACACAGAGCAAAAGAACACCAAAAACAACAGATCTGCTAGAGGCAAAAGTGCTATTACAGATTGCAAAGAAAGTAAGGATCAGTAGATGGCTGATGTCCTGAAATAATAATTAGTTTGTAAATGAATAAATGTAGAATAACAAACCACAAGAACAATTTGATCACGTTTTTATAGAGATTGATTGACCTCTGGCCAATCAATCTATTGGCCAGAGGTTGGAGTCATATGATCCGTATAGAAATTGGTATCAACTAGGAAAAGACTGATTGGTGCATCTCCAAGATTTTATTAATGAAAGAAACACTGCACTTAACTAAAAAAACTCATTTTTAATAAGTTCAGCAGTTAATGCTAATATTAAGATTAAATAAGGCTATGGGTCAGGAACTCCTGATCAGTCTTCTTCTGCAATAGCCTACAGACTGGACCAGCATCCAGGAAACCAGCCACAGAGACAAACTACCAAAAGAACTTTATAGGAATTAAAGACAAATGATGATTCAAAAAGGAATTTTAAAAAGATCGAAATGACAGATCTACTTTCCGAAAGATTTCCCAGTTTCAGCTCAAGAGTGAGCTTAATGTGCAAAATAATAAGTATAGATAGGTAACAACTTATTGAGCTGCATGATGACTTAAATTAACAAGTTGGCAAAAGTATTTGATCTTACTTCAGCAAGTCAAATATTTACTTTGAACTCTGCTTCAAAAAGTCAGGATGTTCTGAACTTTCCGGTAAGTTCAGACTCTCCTGCATCCTGGTTAGTTCAGTCCTGTCTTTAAAATGCTGCTGACAGACTGAGTTTTGCTGTGCTTAGAAAAACTCAGTCGTTTTGCATGCATTAAGTTACTGGCTGAGCCAGATGTTTTTTTCCTCAATACAAATGAGCACAAGGACAGCCCAAACATGACACCAATGGAGTTAGTTAATTGAAACTGCCTGTATTACTGTTCTAGTCATTAGTCCGCTGCCTCTTAAGAAACGTAATGTGTGACAACATTCCTTTTCTCCCTCAACATGTCATATGGAGTACAGCAAGAAGGAGCAAACCACTCAGGTTATTTAGAAAATGGTTCACACTAACACTCACTTTCTAGGACACATGCAAACACATATATTAGTATGGGATTCACATTCTGCAACCAGTATAATATTATAATTTGTATAATCTGTTGCTTAAAATTCTGAAAGGATGTGATTTTTACTGAAACAGGCTCCGTTGAAAATCCATGTTTTACATTTTATAAAACGATCTAATAATAAAATTCTTCATATCCGTAAAGAATATTTTTTTTCGCTTCGGAAGCTTGCTTTTCTTGTTTAAAAAAATAGGATAAAAAACAGAAAATAATAAAAATTGCACTATCGCTACATTTGTTTAGATTGATCTTTGACATAACTTAAGGAATAGAAATTAAGAAGGTTCCAAAACACACACACAAAAAAACCTTGGATTTACAAAGTTGTGCAAGTATTTACAAATCAAGGCATATTCCCGTCTGATTCACAGATGTCAAGAACATTAGTTCTCATTCAATTTTTTTAAAGATTTCTTTAGGTCACATGAGTTGCTGCTTTTTGAGTCCTTTTAGCTTACTTTATATTATCAGGCATGTTCTAGTTAAGCTATTATTGATACTACAGATCTTGCACTAATCAGGGCTGGGATTGGGAAGTAGAATAAGGAGCTTTCCAAATAAATTAAGCGACAGGAATATCCTGATTTACCAACCTGATCACATAGAAACAAGTTGGCTTAGATAACTATTTTTCCTATACATGATTTCTTTTATCAATACATGATAAAAGAAAAGATGTATTGAAAACAGATTTTTTGTAATGCTACAAGTTATCCTTGTCTGGTATTAAAATGTATTCGATGACCTGAAATGGCATAAACAGAAATAATCTGTAAGGGTGCCCATTACTTTTCACAGTCCCGTATGTGCAAGTTTGATTTTATTGGCATAAAATATACTTTCCCCCAAAAATGCCAGAAGAATCTTAAGCCAACCATTAAAAAACAAGTAAACCAAGAAAAATAACATTGATCACATCAATGTTGAAGACAGTATACAGAAAACTATTGACAAAAAGCAATAGTTTAAAATATCCCACAAAATCAGAAGAGACAAAGATGGCAATTGTTGCATAAACTTCATATGAGAAGTAAGATCATATTTTCACCACAATAAGAGATCTATAAAAAAATTAGGCAGGCTAATTTATTTCACAGATAAAATAGCACTTGTGTAATACTTTCAGAGTAGCACGACTGGAACACACGAGTATCTTCAAAAATAAAAAAGCGTAGTAGTAGCCATCTCTGGCCAGGTACATTTTAGCAATTACTATTACTGCATTATGCTCACAACTTGTACATTTTGTGTGTAAGTTGCATAGCAATTTTATCATAAGTGAATACCATTAAGTTATGCTTCCAAACCCAGTAGGAGTTACACAAGTAAATAAGACAAAACTGAACCTAATATAAGTTTTGCAGCCTGTAATTCAGCTCCTGGTTGAAGAGCTATTTTACTGCCTTTGAAGAGTCAAAGAACTATTAATTGGCTATAACTCCAACTCTAAAATACTGTGGCAGGTCAAAGCTAGACTGAACTTTTCTACATCCAACAGATGTTCTATAAAACCAGTACTGAGGTGAGATACAAGTTTTGTTTTTCTTAGTGAGTTTAGTCTAAAATGAACAAATCTTTTAAAACTCTTTTAAACCTCTACAAAATAGGCCAAAAACTGAACTACAGCTGAAGTTATGAATGCTTGCAGAAACTTACCCGAACAGCCCTATCAAGCTGTATTTTTTTTTTTTTCTGTAATAGTTTCTGTACAGTTTCAGGAGCTATAAGCACAGATTTGAGGTACGACTCTTATGACATCAGTAAAACATACAGCTGCAATATTTCTGTTGGTATTTTCATTAATAACATGTTTTAAAGGTTTATTAGATGTCCTCTCCAATTGATGTGAGCATTAGCATCTCAGTTACCAAACTCTCTATCAGGTATGGAAATGAAAATACGTTCTTACACCTTAATAGATCCCAGGGGAAAATGATGCTCTACTAAATATTGCATCCAAGCAGTCCTTTGCGAAATTGATGATGATTATGAGTTGACATAGAAAGAAGCTCTTACTGTGAGCCACCAATATTATTTGACGACTAAATACTACACATGGGTAAAAATACCAAGAAATTCCAAGACACAAACTGGTCCATTCTGATGCACTATAACAGTACACATAATATTTTATTTTTTATTTCAATACTTGGAAGCTGGACTTTTAAGAAATCCTTTATTATTTCTAGCTGAACAGAAAATATTCCCTACAATAAATGTGATTTAAAGAATTAAATCTTGAAATTAGAGGTCATTTTTATTTCAGAGTTAATTTTGGATCTACATAAGTTGATTGCTTAGCAAACATAAAGGGTAGGATTTAATAAGTGGACAACAATTTGCTTCAGTGAAGTTTGCTTTATTCATTAGTTACCTGTCTCATCCATTAATATACTTACTTTTATGGCCTTGATTCCTGACTTGGTGATCTGAGTCATCTTGGCCTTAGAGATGGGTGGCTTGTACTCAGTCAATGTGTACAGCTGAAACATAAGAGAACACACAACGTCACAAAAGGGGAAAACTTAATATTTTGCCATTAACCAAATGTGACCAAGTACTCTTCTGCAGATTCATCTACAAATTAGCCTTATCACAAAATTAACGCAGAGAAAAATAATACATTTTCTGTAGCTTGTGGAGAATAGATAGCAAACGGATGTCTGTGTCTGTACAGCAGTGCTTGTTTTAGCAATGAGCCACATTATAGCTAAACGTATTATTTAGAAAACATTTGGACGTGTAATATAATTCATTTAGCATAGCCTTCTTAATAAATGCAAATATAAACAAAATACAATGTCAAATTCACAGAAAAGTTAGTGAAGAGGTGTTTTATCATCTTTAATATTAGTTAACACAACAAGTTATCACGTAACTGGCGTTGTTTCGCTAGCATGCAGCTAGTTTGTAGCGTTTAACATTTGCCTTCCCAAAATTAATATTAAGAGATTTTCACTCAAATGGGGTGTAGCGTAAGAACAATATCCTGTTCACATTTGAACACATGACGGTGTATTACATATGAATAACAGAGTAGGTAATGATAGTGTGCGGCCTTCTGTGATACAACCCTCCTCTCCCTCTTTACTACCCCGTTGCTAACGTAAGCTAACTAGCTTCTGAAAATCAGAGTCAGACAACAGATACGCGAACTGTTCGGGATTTTTTTCCACTGGTTCCACACAAACCTCGTTGTTAAAGGCTTTGACGGCCTCCATGGTGTTGCGTTTCGGCTCGCAGCTCACTGTAAATATTTAAATATATCTCCTCTATAACCGGTGCATGCTCGGTGTTTGGTGAGATGGAGGAGAGTGGCAATATGGCGCATAACCTCAATGGGGAATTTGAAGTGAGACGCGCGACTCCTAGAGGCAGCTCTTGGGAACTATATGTTGTAACACAGCAATATCATCTGTGCCCTGCAAAAGTATTCATATCCCCACAGCTTTTTTTAAAAAATTTTTTTAAATACCGTCACATTAGAAGCACATACTTCTATTTTCATTGCAATTTTTATGTGGCTGACCAACACAAAGTAGTACCTAAATGGGAGGTAGAAAGAAACTTTTGGAAATAAAATCCTGAGAAATGTGGCATATATACATATTCAACCTCTTTAAGTCTGACACCCCTAAAAGTAACAAAAACAAAAAATGCCTGTAGAAGTTGGCTAATTAATAAATTAAGGCTTGAGTACTTTTGCTGCAGAACATAAACAACAGAGGTGGGTATCCAAAACTTGCTCACAAGTAAAAGTAGCACTACTCATATTTTTTCTCAAGTAAAAGCAAATAATTCCAGTCCAAGAAATCACTCAAGAGCAAAAAGTATTCCAGAAAAAGGCAACTCAAATACTAACAGATTATAATATCTGATTTAACATTTTAAAACAATTTCATCAGACAGAAAATGTAAATACTCCTTGTTTAAAGGTCCCAGATAAATCTGTAATACATTTTAAAACAGGGTTATGCTACAAAGCGATATCCAAGGCTTAAGGCATCTCTCAGTGCACTGTTTAATTCATCATCTAACTAAATGGAGAGAATATGGAACATTTAGACAAAACAGTATGAATACTGACCTGGTCTGAGCAAAATGAACCATTAATCAGAGAGGCACAGGTGGAAACATCAGTTGTAAGGGGACACGGCACGCATGTGTAGGGAGGTGCTCTGGTCAGATTAGTCAAAAACTCAGCTTTCTGGCCTACATGAAGATGCTTTGTTTGAAGAAAAACAAACACTCCATGTGAAACTGAACAAATTATATTCATAGGTAAGCATGGTGATAGCAGCATCATGGCACATGAACATTTTCTTTTTCAATAATATGGGTGGTCAGAAGTGAAGGGAAGTTAAATGAGGTAAATACAGGCCAAATCTATGAAGTAACCCTGCAAAAGAGTTAAGAATGGGACATGACACTCTACTTATCTTAAATATACAACTGGAGCTACAATTTAATTGTTTATGTCAAAACAACTGTATTAAAATAACCTAGACATAAATCTACATGAAAATCATTTGCAAAAGTTTAAAGCTGTTGTTTGCATCCTTCATTCAATATGACTGAGCATGGAACTTTTCAGTTTTTGTCTTGTTATTTTTATTCTGCAAATCAAGGTTCTGTAGATATACAAACTGACAGAACAGCCTGGAATTTTTGGCATCGCTTTATTTCTTTTTATAGCAAAAACAAAAGAAAAAAACACTACAATTACACATTCATTATTATTAACATATTTATACTAAACTATAACATGAAGGAAATATATATATATAAAAACGTGCACATGGAGCCAGTCTGGACTCTCTGTCATATTCTGTAATAATCCATGTTCAAGGTTGAATCAGGTACCTAAACCTGTTCCTGGAAAATCACATAATAAGGGATATCTTTCTTGCTGTTTGATAAGCTCAAATCTAATGAAAAGTTCAAATTAAAATTAGTGACATTTTACAAAATATTTCACAATAGTTTTGCAGGACAAATGTAATAATTTGTAAAGGTTTGCTAAAAATTAACAGTGCCAAAACTGAAAGCTGACAAACTTCTTCTTTAAACAGAGATGCTGTGTTTATTGGTAATGTGAAGTTAAATGTCACTTTAGTTTTATTTTTGCATATTTTAGAGTTGAATTATTTACCTATTTGTATTTAAACTTTGATGGTTCCCTCAGTTAAAATTTGACCCTATCTGAAAGACAGTTGGTGCTAATATTTCATTGCATTAGCCAATAGTGATTGCACTTTCTGTACACATACAGGGCAGTAATGCTAAAGAATACTACCAAGTATTTTTTCACACTAAAATAAACATACTGCCAACATTTACGGTCTCAAGGCAAATGTCTAGTGTTTTAGGTGAGTTTTAAACTGAATAGCGACAATAATTTGACTCCTATTTATCTGAAATTATCAGGATGTGATTTATTCTAACTACAGGGTTTA
This sequence comes from Xiphophorus hellerii, assembly GCF_003331165.1. Lineage (NCBI taxonomy): Eukaryota > Metazoa > Chordata > Actinopteri > Cyprinodontiformes > Poeciliidae > Xiphophorus > Xiphophorus hellerii. Next base: position 9,372,947 of record NC_045690.1, on the reverse strand, counting down.
TTGTTCAGTCAGAACAGTTAATATAAAGCATGATGTGACATCTACAGCACAAGGAAAGAATCATGGCTCCTGGATTGCTTGTAACAGGCACAGATGGTGCATGGCACCAATAATTAGCAGACAACAACATTCTGGGAATTTGTTCCCTGCAGATGAAAACAAAGTAGATAAATTACACAGTAAAAAACAATACCAAAAACAAACAAAAAACAGTGTTTCTGTAAATTCTGTTCCATACAATCAGAGTTTATGCAAAGGTTCTGTGAATTAAAATGTTAAAAAAGACTAAGCTCTGAAAAATTAGCCGACTCTACCAAATGGCAAGTAAAAGTAATACTAAAACAGAAATCACATTTTCATGTGTATTGCTCATGTTTCCAAGTCAATATGAAACCTAAAACAGAAAAAAAAAAAACACTTTACAGATGCATGTTAAACAGCAGTTAAATATGCGTTTACATGGAACTGAAGTGTCATCTGACTAAATCACAGCAGTGAGTGTATGTAATCATGAGGTCCAAGTCCAAACACAGTAAACTAAGTCAGGGGGACTTCTTATAAACTGGTCTCTGAAACAGGGGCAGTGGTGACTGATGCTGCAGCTGTCACAGCCTCTGGCGCCCCCTTCTGGTCGTCTTTGACGCAGATCTCCACCATCAGTGGTGCGTTGGCTTCCTTCCACTCTCTGAACTTGTCTGAGGTAAGCTCCGGGTCACACAGCACCTGCTCTATTGCCTGCAAGTCCGCTTCCTTAGACTGTGACAAAAGAAAGAAAAGAAAAATGAGAGAGAAAATCTATCCTTTTGAAATCCACACAACAAAATACCCAGATGATTTCAAAACCTCAAAAGTGTTTCTGTACTGTTTACCTTTAGCGTGCTATTGAGTGCCCTGATATGGTGTAGCTTATCGTTAACGGTCTGGTTTTTACAGCGTTTAACAAAAGAAGCCCTGAATTCCCTTTTTGTGGATGGTTTCCGATCCCCTATTGGTGAAAGGCTGGCCTCCTTTAGATGAATGTACAGCTTTTCCATCTCATCAGAGCTATTCCCACGACTGCCTGCAAGAGGATAAGGTTACAATTTATTATGCAGCCCATTTGCATAACATAAAGTCCAAGGGGGTTTTAAGGTAGACATCAACTTTGGGGAAAAACACATAAAGGTAGGAAAGCAAATATAGAATAAAACAAGAAACATTCACCTGCACTTTGAGGACCTAAAACATCCCTCTGCTCCTCCCCATGAGCTGCTGGGTTCTCTTTGTTGGACCCATTTGAGTCTGTGGAGCTCTTAGGAACCGAGCTTTCCGACACTGCTCCCACTTCCGTTCTCCCTTGTGGCGGTCGTTGAGTGTGAACCTGGACCGAGCACACCACTGCTGTCTCACCGGCTGGAGTAGAGGACGCCTGTGAGACAAGGTCCATCCAGGACTGCCGTTGCTTAGCGAGCGAAGAGGCGGAGCTCTGCGACGTCATCGTACTGACGGGGGAGGAGAGCGAATCGCTGGCTACTGCAGGAGCTGTGGAAGAATATGGTGGTGGTACAGTACCCTTAAAGAGAGAAAAGAAATTATGTGTTTGAGGCATTCGTATGTCTTAAATTTCTTAAATTGGGCTAAGTCGCAACCAAAATCTGTATTTTATTGGGTTTTTTTTTTATATGTGATATTCCAATGCAAAGTGCCACATATGTGTGAAGCACAATGACAACACATAGAAGTCACATAAGTAGTACATGGGTTTCACGAGCGTGTAAGTTAATCTCGGTATTGAAAGTAGCTGGTCCATGAAGGCATCAGAGACACTAAACTTATGAATTTTACTTAAGAACATTGAAATCCATGTGTTTTCCTTTCACTTCATAGTTATGCCCTAAATAGTGTTTTGATAACAGCAAGAACTGGAGTTTACCTTTGTAACATGAACTTGAAAAGGGAACTTCGCAGCCCTTTTCCAATACTTTTTGCAAATACTTTTTGAAGACACACGTTTAAACCCATCGACCAAAACAAATCAAGGAATGAGGTAGGTGCTATTTTTAGGAATCTTCCCTTACCTGATGTGTGCTCCCAGGTGGATTAGATGCATCCACAGAGTCCCGTAGGGTCTGCTCCGAGTATGGCGGAGGGGGGATCTCTGTGCTCTCTGCTTCTTCGTGATCGCTGGCTTCACTGTAACACTCTGAACGTCCACATTGGTTTGAAGAGAAACATGATAAAAATGCATGAATTTATAGGATGACGCACTGACTAGAAAACAAAAATTGACCACAGGACGTTGCTCTAATTTGGCAGTGTGGCATATCTCCTGTGAATCAGCCACAAACGCTGCTCTAAATTTAAGACCACACCTGGCAACAAAACACATGTTGAGCACGGGGGGCTTACCAGCTGCTGTGGTTTGATCTGTTTGCTCATAATTAATGGAGGCCAGCCCGAGCTTGTTCAACCAGCTGAGAAGAACAAACAATTCATCTTTAAACATACGATATTAAGAAAAACCATCAGCTTTCATCTTAGTTATATCCTAATGTAACTTACAGATTCATGTCCTCGTGGTTCTCAGCAGCAAAATAAAACATCATGACCTGAGGATGGCAGGCTTTGAATGCACTGTGAGAGACAGGAGAGCATTTAGAGAGGAAGTTCATAGAAACTTTAATGCACAAGATTGCAACACCCACAGATTAGCAACTGTGGATTACTGTTCTCAGTACATGAATGATATTTCTTGTGGTTCCAAACTACTTTTAGTAGAAAGCTTCATGTTTTTTCTGGTAAGAGATATGCAAAAATAAAGAAAGAATCTAATCCTATGATGAGATGTGATCAGTGGAAAAAGGAAGTGACTTTTCAATTTCAAAGATCGTTTCAGAACAATTTCGTAAATAAACATTTCCTGGCACAGTGTGTGGGAAAACCTCCTATGACACCCAGGCTGTTGGTATAAATTAAGTCTCATGTTTAGCTAAACAGATGAGATGCTCAATCACAACATCATCATCCTGGAAAGGAAAACTTTGAGCTTACTGCTTCTTCTTGCACTCGATGGCTACATCTATCACGAAGTTTGCGAGGTCAATGTAGCCCTCTGCTTTCTCCGCCTGCAACACAGGAATTGAATGATAGTTAGCTCTAAGACATAGCGATGGTTTTCAAACCACTTCCTGGCAACACCTGTCGCCCAGCTGCAGCCGGTGATGGTGACATACATTAGTCCTGACCAAAGCCATCACACCCGTAGCAGTCATGAAAAAAAGTATTTGACGACTTACAAATTTGTTAGATGATTGCTTCCGTTTTTGACATTTATCACACTTCAATGTCTTAGATCAAATGAATTCAATAGTAGAAAAGGGCAAACTAATACAAAACACAGAAATGACTCATCCTAGATGCCAGAAAAGAACATGTAACCGATCCTTTGCCTCAGTGAAGGTCGGTCTTTATGATCAGTATCATGAAACAAGAAATTTTGTTGTAGTAATATAATATGCATATTTGCTTCACAGTAGAGTAGAAGACTACTCTGGCTGTAAGCTGTTCATAGTGATCAACCGGAGAGAAAACCTGGGGAAGAAATGTCTCTGTGATTTCTGCCAGTAGCTCTTTGTAGTGCTGACCTGAAGGTAAAGGTTTAAACAGTTTGTGATCAGGATGTTGGGGTTTGCAGAGATGTTCGCTGCACACAATTTCTGGAAAAGGGCTTCATCCCTGTGGTCAAACATGGAGGGAGCAGTATGAGGATCATTGGGGGTTACCGTACTTAGGATTTGATTTAAGAATTTTATTTGATCAATATCTTATTTTTCTAGTGCAGTGCCATGACATATTTTACAATGTGTGCGTTTTATCATTAAGTAGTATTTGTGTTTGTGGGGCTCTGATTGTAGGCAGACATAGATTTATAGTCAAAAGTATGTGGTGTGAATTGTCTAAAAACCTTTTTAAATCACCTTTAAAGTGATCACAATAAAAATGGCAGAATAACATGATGAAACTTAAAGGCCATTATTTCCAATGCCTAAGCTTAAGAGCACTTGGCTCATACAGCAGAAACTCTCACAGTGTACATGATTTTTAGAGACAATAAATTATCCGCAAGCACAAATTTATCACTTCACATAGACCATCATTTCACAAGACCACTTAATGGCCTCACAATCTCAGAAAAATACCTTTGTTGAGTTGAAAGCAGATCTGATGAATGATCTTTATATTTTAATAAAGTCAAATGAGAACTTGCATGTGTACATTTTCTTGTAAGTATACAATACAAATCACACAAGCAAGCGCACTGCTAATTCGCTTTGGTCAAAAGGAATTGAAATTCAGGTGGTGTGGCAAGGCTTTGAACAAGCTGTTGAAATTTAAAAACCCTCCAATTTGACTGTACGATTCTTTAAAGAAGAGTGGGCCAAAATTTCTCTACAGCAACTCAATGTTTGAACAACCAGTTACTGGGTTTAAGGAGTCATTACTTTTTTATATAGGACCAGTTTGATTTAGATGCCTTTTTCCCCTCACTCAGGTTATCTTTTTGATACATTTGTTTGATAATTAAAACACACAAGTGTGATGAAAACAGCAAAAACAGAAGAAATCTCTAAAGAGGAAAAGATTTTTCATTTTTACTTTATGCATGCATGTATGTCTGTCTGCATCTATGCTGACAGTCTGGTAGTGACAAAGACACATACAGGAAACACAGTGCAGTTCCTGTTGCGGCAGCGTGACAGAGGTTGAAGAAGCAAGTATGACTCGTCTGACGTTCATACCACTTCATTGTGCGCTTATAAGGTAGGGTGTTAAATGTGTGAAGTGCTAAACAGATCGAAAGCTTTACTGACGATTTTGTTTGCTACTGCAAGCAAGAATGTATAAAAGGACAACATTTTAATGTTTTTTTTTTTATTTGTCTTAAATAAATGTGAATAAGAAAATTAATCTCTTTGCATAGGCTGAAATATCAGTATGAACCCCAGTAGTTATTCAAAATAACAGCTTCATTAGAAAATTATTGACTAAGCAAAACCAAAATAAATTTTTTTGTATAATTTGTGGCCAAAGCTTCATGCAACTCATCTCCACTACTGTCCAAAAATAAAATAGAACAACTCTGCAATTCCACTTCTCATTCTCACATTTATTTGGTCATGAATGTATTTATTCATGATTCCAACCAGGGAACACATTATCATCGCAAGTGCTTCAAGATCACACTGAAGACAACACTCTTCAATGTGGATGCGGTTGCTAAGTGAATAAGACTTCTAGTTGCTGCCTGGTGTTTAACAAAATGAAATAAAAGGGAATGAACATTAAAGATTTATGAACCAATTTAAAAGGCAGATTTATTTTTAATATGTCTTTGAATCATTCATGCTGTGGAAGGGTGAGAGCAGTAGACAACAAGAAGGTGAAACACAGAATGATAAAATTACTCTTTGATTCTTCTGAGATTCCAGTTTCTGTCCTTATGGAAAAAGCTGAGATTTGCAGAGAACTACCAAAACATCCATATTCAGAGATAAGATCAAGAGTCAACATTCTTCAGGGAATACTGGTCAGACTATTTGCCAAATAATTATGACAAACTCCTCAGTTATTTAGTTCCTTCTTTAAAATAACTCTTAAATTCTTTTGTTTTTTAAAGTAACTGCACACTCAAAGATACAGCATGCCATCGCATCTGCCCACAGTGACCTCTAAAAGTAAGAGCTAGCAACAAAGCAATTGTTCTTCTTTACCGTTTCAGTAAAGATAGAGTCTGCAGACACAAAGTCTACAGCTCCCATGTCACATCACCCTGACACAGCACTTAACAGCAATTTACAGAGCCACGTGTGATATCGTTTCGATAAACAACATCCAAAGTGAGAAACAAATTTTCCATGCTGGCCAAACCAAAGAAAGGTCATTTGTTGTATATTTTTTTTTCCCACACTACCTCACTGTAATAAACCAACACTAAAATAATGTCCAAATATGGACTGAAAACGCACGGCTTTGAACTATTTTTAAACAAAATAAGATTTGTAAAATGTTGCGTGATATCGTATTTTGCCCCTTTTCTCCTGTTAACCCTAAATAAAATCCAGAAAGGCAAGCTAATAGAATATTTTAATTGAAAACTTCTAAAATGCCAAAATAAGGGCTTTTTATTGTGGGACATACTCAAAGGACACCGAAAGCCCCATTATTTAAATAAAGTGGAGAACTTCACTTGGTTGTCACATTACAACCATAAATAATGATATTGGATTTAATTCCAATATGATTATGGAGCAACACAAAGTAGTGCATAAAAAGAGTGAGAAAAGAATACGCCATCATTTTCAAATGTTTTTAAAACTAAGCTTCTCAAAAGTGTGGCCTACATTTGTATTTATCCCACAACAGTTTGATACCAATCCATAAAATTAAGTGCAACCATTGTCGTGTTAGAATCATAAACAAAATACATCCCATCCATCCATCCATCCATTTTCTGTTCACCCTTTGTCCCTAATGGGGTCGGGAGGGTTGCTGGTGCCCATCTCCAGCTACGTTCCAGGCGAGAGGCGGGGTACACCCTGGACAGGTCGCCAGTCTGTCACAGGGCAACACAGAGACATACAGGACAAACAACCATGCACACGCACACTCACACCTAGGGAAAATTTAAAGAGACCAATTAACCTGACAGTCATGTTTTTTGGACTGTGGGAGGAAGCCGGAGTACCCGGAGAGAACCCACGCATGCACAGGGAGAACATGCAAACTCCATGCAGAAAGACCCCAGCCGGGAATCGAACCCAGGACCTTCTTGCTGCAAGGCAACAGTGCTACCAACTGTGCCACTGTGCAGCCTAAAATACATCCCAATAATATAAATGTTGATGTTGTGCTTGTAACCTAGACAACAGGATAACTGCAGCTAATAAACACTCTACATGTTCAACATCTTGAGCAACTTTTTAAAACATTTCACACAAAAAAAGGCGCAGCAGGCTATGCATCAAACATTATTCTTTACTCACCAACTGGTTGGTGTACCAGTAGAGTGCAGTTTTCTTAAGGACAAACCAGTACTTCTTCCATTTGATTCCCAGGAAACCCTTGGTCTCCTTCTTTCTGTAAAGCCAGCCCTGGTGGTCCGGTTGACCAAGCTCTTTGACGGAGATTCGTCTTCTACTCATGGTACCATTGCCTGTGCACAGATAAGGCCTGTACGTGAGTCCACAGAGACCTCGCTACAAGCAAATGAAGCATTAGCTGAAGCACCTAGGTGAAGTCCAGCATCCTAGCTGAGACACACACACAAATAAAAAAATTTCCATCCCAGCCAATGTAGGTCACTGAAATGACAAAACTAAAATAAATAAAAAACAACCCCCCTCCCTACACAGCACCTAGAACTTGGTCTGCTCTGAAGTGCTGTGGTTCAGTAATCTTCCCCTGATGAGATAATTTACCAGACACCATTGACAAGCAAAAAAAAAAAAAAAAAAAAGTTACACATTCAGAGATGAAGAGAGACGATGCAGAACAGCAGAGCATAAAAGAAGTGAAGTGAAAATAACTGTGGGTTGTCTAAAATCCCTCTGCGCACACTAATTGTCCTGTTGCTTCTCACACACGCCCACCGGTGGTCAAACCTACAGCGGAAAGGCAGCACCTGCTGCAGACGCAAAGCAAAAAGAGCCAGCTTACCCCCTCGGTTCTTCTTCTTCGACTTGTGCCTCAGGGAGACCTTTCAGAGAGGACAACAGCGAGAAGGAAGACAAGAAGAGAAAACCGTCACATGCAACAACTGAGACGAAAACGCTCGCTGAACATCCTGTTTCTCACATGCACCGACTTCTTTTTCTTGCTCCTCTCTGACTTTCAGCTTCTGCCTAGTCTTTCTATCTATTCTTCATTTCCCCTGCCACCATGGGATTTTAAAACGAGAAAAGAAAAAGACAGGAAACTGCCCTCTCGCCTGTTGTAGAGGCTTGTAAGCTTTGATAATTCGTATATCAAGTTCTGTCATAATAAAATAGCAGAAGCAGAAGTATCCCCTCTGTAAATGTCACACAAAAAAAAGACGGGTACTCACAGGATTGTAGTCGTCAGCAGCCATCGAAGGACTCACAGACAAAGGGAAGGCAGCCTGTTGAAAGAAACCAGAAGAAAAACGCATTGACAGGTGTGTAGGTTGACAACATTTCTCCCCAGATAATGGGGCAGTAATTGTTTTTTTTTTTTCCTTTTGTTTCTTCAAAAGGAAGTGGCGTCATAGGCACAGAAGTACTGACAATGTTTTTTTTTCAAACCTTTGCAGAAATAAAGAAGAAGAATAAAGAAAATGTTGAATTTCAACATGCAACGGGAAGTTGAGTCAGAAAAAAGGCTAAAACCTATCAAGTTGAGCTCACACACACCACTGACTCACAGCTTGTGCAAAGATGTCCACTGTCAGAAGTTTCTGTCACACTGTGACACACAGATGAAGTAAGTAACATGGAATCCGAGCAGCGCAGACAGAACTCCTTTTCGGTTTCTAGGTACCAAAACTCATTTTCTGGGGGGACGTGCATGACATGTTCAGTTTTGCTGTTCAACATCCTAAAAGAACAAGGCTGCATTGAGAAATCTAGCCTGCAATTATTGGTAAACTTCCTCTGTGCTTTTAAGTTCCTCATTTGTGAAGTTAAAAAGCTCCCACTGTGAACAAACACTTCCAGCAAATAAGTTTAACCATTTTCACAGCTGAAAACCCCTTCATGATGCCTCGCACTGCTTCTACATTTTCCGAGAATTTAGAAAATCTCTGCGATGCAGATCTTCCGAAACTACAGGTGGATCTCAATGAATTGGAATAAAATGATGAAACTTCAAAAAATTTCAAAGACTACACAATCATTAAAAAATTTGACTGTGACAGTTGTCAAGCAGGCAGCTGACGTATTTCAAGCATATTAGTGGAAAGTTGAGTGGAAGAAAAAGCATGATAGACAAAGGTGCACAAGCTAAAAATGCATATTCATATGATTATGGCTTGAGAATTAAACCATAAAATTTTACTTCTCAGACATTCAGAAAATGAAACCAACATATTTATAATAAAAAAAAATCTAATAAAAAGTATTTATAAATCAGAAATGTTGGGTTATTGAAAAGTATGCCCATGCACAACAAATGAGGTAAGTTTTCTGCAGTCAAATGCAGCGACAGAATCGGCAGGTCCTGCTAGAGTATGAAATAAGCATCATAAACCTTTTTCGCATAAGAAAGCATGAAGTGCTTTTCAAGTATTGTCTGCTTGGCCTCTGTCAAGTCAGAATCTTCTCCATGACTGTGTAGGCCATAGCATAGCATTTCTATATTAATCAGTTTTAGTATCTGTCCCCTTTCCCCCTTTTTCTTTTTGTGTTTTCAGTAGCTGTGAGAAATACGTGCCTCATCAATGTAACAAATCTGTCATTTTTAAACATAAAATTGTAAATAACTAAACTTTCTGATTATATCTCAACTTCCAGAGACGCTTCAGCTGATTTAGATCTTTAGGAGACGCAGAAGTGGCTATTCCTTTAAATGGAATAATCACTCAAAACAATTTCCTAACAGTACAGGACAGGGTGGTTTTCACCCAGTTTAGTACCAGTTCACTGCGGAAGAAAATAAATCCAGGATACAGATTTTCATCAGGTGTCTTCAATTCTCTAATCCTAAAGTTGTTTTCTCTCCACTTCTCTTACATAACACGTGAGTAGCTATCAAATCGTGTTTCCGGTGCGTTTGAGCTCTTTTGATCAACATCGCCACTCTAACCACAGCAAAAAACCAGACACTGTGAGCTGTGCATGTAACTCTCGGTGTTAAGTAACATAGCTTCCTGATTGCTTTTTTTTCCCCCTTTCCCTACCGAGTAAAGTCAGTAAAGAGAATTCAAAAGCTACTCCAACACAATTAAAATGAAGCACGTACTCTACCTGCCACCACAATCTCAGTGAATGTAGTTTGACCCGAATTCTCCGTTCAAAGTCTGACCAAACCTTGATGAGCATGTTTGTGTCAAGACAATTAGTGTGGGCACAAGGAAGTTCTACTGGTTTTAGTTGAAGTCGAGGTTATTCTGGGTGTAACCCTGCACATTTCAAATTAGGTTTCTTCGCCCGCTGTGTTCTTTCTAATGGTTATTAGAGGTGCATTTTATCGTGTTGTTCCAGGCAGGCAAAATTCCTCCTTTCTCCCCGGAGAGGTGAACTAGCAGTTACAGCTTGTTACCACTGGGTGTCGCGACATCCCCACTATTCAATATCTTTAGTCACGTCAACAAAAAAAGAGTGAAATGGACTGAAAATGAGTCTCTTTAAAATGCCGAACTTTATTGTGTCGTAGATTAGACAAAAGCTTTTGACACTTTTGTCTCATCTGATTCTCACATGGCTCAGCAACGAGATGGGAATCTTCTTCATTGGATCCAATAGGCTGCATTGTGAAATAAATACTTCTTCAACCGGAACAAAACTCAAATATCTGCAGCTGCATCTCAAATAAATTGAGAATCATTTAAAAGTGTAGTAATTCGATCTAAAGACTAAATTTGCTTCAACGTGAATTACATTTACATTCAAATAAAAATATTTAAATATAACCATTTTTGATTCAAATTAAAATTTAATCTCAATTGCTTTATTCTAGTGTCATCTAGATTGGACTCAACAAATTGGTTCTTTCGATTATTAATTTCAGCTGCTTAGATTTTCAAAATGTCAAGTAAAACATTTTTCTGTGCAGAAACAGGGACCAACTGGTCTGAAATTAAATGTCTCATAGTGTGAAGGTCATAAGAGTCAGAAGGGTGCTTCGAAATTACTGCTAAGCTAAGTTGACATAAGATCATCTTATGATTCTTCAGGAAGAATCAGGAAAGAAAATATGTTTTAAGATTTTTTTTCGGTTAGCATTGTGGGAATCTGTGTCCTGCCTTTCATCACTCCTCACTGCCTCAGTGGGAATAAGTTTGTAGCCACAACATCACTGCTTGAACTGTGTGCAGAAGCATGGATATTCTGGCCTACAGTACATTTCCTATGCTGGGATGGGAAAAACATTTCTGATTCCAGCATTATTAAGGCCTCACTTACATTTGTGCTGAAGAAGACAGAGAGCCTCCTCTCTTTTTTATCCTTTCTTCCACTTGTTTTTGGAATTTAAAAAGTGTTCTGAAGTGGCTATTGAGAGACACTTTTCTTTTTTGTCCCCCAGTCTCCAACTGCAGCATTCTCCTCCCCCTCCCATTTATTTCCTTGCCTTTCTCATCTTCATTAGTAACTCTAAGTTAAGTTCATTTTAGATTGTTTGTCTGTGTTTAGGTGGAAGTGAGGTAATCCTGGCTGTGACTCATGTCAAAAGCCTCACGCCTTGACAGGATTGGTCACACCACTGTGGATCTCCATCTCTCACCGTGATTCATGCTGAGAACTGTCATGGTCCTTAGTTGATAACCAGAAACTGAGAGCATGATTGAGAGGGGGTCAGACAGAGTAGCCATTATTCAGCAGGTGAAACTCACATGGAGAGAAAAAGGGGGAAGGGAGAGGCTCTGTTTGGTGGTTGCATACCTCCTGCTTTTGACCTGGGTGCAAATGTACCACTCAACGACAGACAAAAAAAAAAAAAAAAAGGATTCCGTTTGTGCTAAACGTACCTCATTTAAACAAAAGCTATCAGGAAAATGCAATTTTTCCTTGTTAAAGGCTGCGACAAGAGTTTTCTTTGTGCAACAACAAATCATTACTGGTTGACAAATCTGCGCAAGTGTGTTACTCATTTTCCACTAGTGACTGTGTGTGCAGCGTATCTAGTATTTGCAAAGGTTTGTGAACGGCATGTGTAGCATTGAGGAACTGACAGTAGTTTTTTTGTGTAGGAACCTCAGTAAAATACTCATGTTTGCGTAGTTCTGACTCAAATAATTAACCTGTACTTCTAGAAGTGGGGACCTTTTATTTAAGTCGGCAATCATGTGACCTTAGCAGAAAAACAAAAAAGACTGTTTCCATTGTAATTTGCAGCTATAAGCAATCCAATCAAATAAATAAATCTATTTTTGAGTTTTTACAATGTTATACTTCAGGGCATGAAAAATGTCTGTTACACCATAACTGTCTTTATTAATAAAAGAAGACTCACGTTAAACTATCCAAATACATTTAGTAAATAAGTTTTGGAAGTTGCTTTTGGCTAATGCATTAGCAAGGATTCTAACAATTTTCCCTGACCTTTCTGGACAATATTCAAAGCACAAATACCAAGATTTTCTATGACATTGTTGATATTCCAATAGTGGTCTGGATTTATATATTGAGGACGGACAGACATGAGTCCAAATATATAAATATTTTATACATTTCATATTCCCCATTTTTCCAGCCCTGGAAAATCCTGAGTTAAATCCCACATAGTGTACGAACCCAGATGTGTATTATTTTAAAAGCACAAATCTGTTAATAAACTATTGCCGCAAATTCTAATTTAGGGGAAGAAAGCAAGAACTTATTGGTTGCATAGACCACTAAATTATTTGCATTATTTACACATCTTTTGTGTTTCATTGGTGAATAGGAGCAAAATTCGCCTTCAGAGATCAGATTCTTCTGACAGGAAGAAGCCTGTTGCTAACAACAACATGAGGTAGATCACACTTCTTTCTTCCATTCTGGTAGAGTGTATCTTTGAGAGAGTGTGCATGTTGTCTTATCTCTGTGGGAAAAAGTAAGTGATGCCTTTGATTTCTCTGCTCCTGTACTGACACAGAGCCCAGAGAGATTCCTCAGGTTGCAGAGAGCATTTAGCAACTGGTGTATTCAGATGGTGTCACAGACAGAGGGGTGAATAATCATCTACTTACTGCTTGTGAGAAAGACCAAGATCGCATATGAGGTTGGTTGTATCTGTAGGAGCAAAAGACAGAGAGCTTTGGTTTGAAACACACTCTCCAAAAATGTGTCAGTATGCACCTTACAGTAAACATTATCTTAGCTTAAGCTAATCCCAGTCATGGCTTAAATAAGATCACATTTTCTAAACAGAAAAAACAAACAAACAAACAAACAAAAAAAAAAACATCCTCCAAATGATCTGTAGCTACTCATCAGGTTTATCTGATTCAATTGAGTTGAGCATCCATGGACACAGTTACATTTAATTGCAGTCCTTGTGGCTCTGATAATATTCTGGACACAAACCACTGCATCATTGGCAGAGAAAGAGCTTAGTCCCACTGCACACAACAGTCAGTTTACCTCAACTTGGCCTCACCCTGCAATTTCAGGACATGACTATTGAGTCCTGTTTCAGCAGCTAACATTTTCTTGCCCTTCACCTCCTTTCATCTCCGATCTAAAAGATGCTCATTTTCTCCACTGCATGAGCTGTATTTCTGGATGCAGAAGAGCAGTTGGTCAATCCATCCAGACTGGATGGATTGACCAGGGAAAATCAAGGTGACACCTGATTACATCAGTCAAATCCAGTTTCATGCCATTGCCCTGTGCTTGTGCAGCCAACGGCGATGAGTCAAATTGCTTTCCAATGAGATTTACCGTTATATTTTCCAAATGTGTGTAATTTCTTTTGATCATGCATGGAACAAACTGGATGTGCTGCGGCCCTTAGAATAGAACTGCCTGGAATTGATAGATTTGTGCAAACCATTTAAACAACAGCATTAATGTGGGGAGTCACACCTCTTCAATGATCTGTATTACAGACCGGAAGTGATAAAAGGGCCAAGGATGACATGGAGACTGCCATCCTACAGTGCCATATATGACAGTGGGAGAGAGGTATTTATACCACTACTTGGAAGGCTAGAGGAATCAGGATTTGTCATAGTATTGGCATTTCTAGAACGATTTCTGGCAATTGAAAGAGAATCAGAGGCGGATATATTAGTGTGTGGAACATTTTGGATACAGGAAGTCCCAAGAGTTAACTGCATAAAGTGTTCACATCATTAGAACTTTTCCTCATGTTAAAACCATAAAAGTAAAATGTTGTATGAGCTAGGATCATTGCAAAGTACATAATTATGAAGTGAAAGGTTAAGGATAAATAGTTGAGTCTAGCTTTATTTTGTTTTGTTATTATTTATTTATTTATTTATTCCACCATGTTGAAAACTATTAATCGTTTCCCCCCCACTTCATAATGATCAATTTCTTTTGTGTTGGTCTATCACACAAACACACACACCCCCACACGCCCACACACACCCACACACAAAAACATTGTTACAGAGTTGTAACATGACAGAATGTTATGAAACTCTAAATTTAAGCATTCAAAGGAAAGGGACAATTTTGCATCATCTGCAGAGGTTTAAAAAAAGATTATGCTTCTCATCTTGGTGTATTTTCCATTTACATAAAAGCAGACCACCTTTGACCCCTGGCTTGTTTAAAAAAGATTCCACTGCCTGCTGACTGTCCCTCCCTCTTGAAAAACCAGGACCCACCCTACTCTTATGTTTCTGATGTGACCTACTCAGTGGGAGTTTATATGTGGGACAGAGAGAAACTCACCGGTTCAGGAAGTCCCTGCTAGAGAACCAGTCATGTTCCTGTGATACATAAAGTTATTGTTAGTGCATAGAAGTTGAGAGGCCCAAGTAGGTTTCACAATGATTTAAGCCTTTTTTTAAAAAACATATTAATGAATATGTTTTGGTACTTTTGGTGAAGTCGGCAGTTCTAAATTCACAAAACATAGACATCGCGTAAAATGTGAATGAAAGACTAACTTGCATTTAAAAACGGCATAAGATTAAAAGAAAATCTTATGCCTTATGGAACACACTTTAATATAAAAACAAGAAAATGGTAAAACATGTTTCAGTTATATGGGTTAAAGGGTCACAGGTAATATTTTTGAGAACTATCAGATTGACAGTAAAACATTGCGACAGTCCTCTACCTTGTGTTTGGACTAGCTCAATTGTTTTCAAGTTATCTTCATGAATAGCGGCAGTATTGTAAGAATTTTGGACATTTCATAATCTATGAAACATATGTGCTGTGGTTAACTCGCGGTTGGAGGAATTCTTCTCTAAACCACTGTCAAGGGAATCCAATTTATCTCTGGAACAAACAGGAGACAGAAATAACTTTACTGTTTCTTACTGAGCTCTTTCAAGTGTCCTAAGGCTGTTTTAGATACCATGCATGCATGTCCTGCAGGCTAAAAATACAGGCTCTACATCCAGTTTTGAGTTAAAAATCAGAATCCATGGTCCACACAGGCAACATTTTTCTCATCACAGGCAACATTTGATGCAGCCTTGAGGACAGATGTGTTTTTATGTACTTATAAAACACAAACAGATGTTAGAATTTAGCATAATTCATAAAAGAAGCATTAAAAACTAATCTCTTACCTAAGTAACAGTCACAGAATAACTTTAGAAAAATCTAATTAATTTGAGCACATTGATTTACTAAGGGATTAAATAAATCCAAGTTTAAAAGTTTATAGTAATCCCTATAAGGAATGTGATGAAATCATTTTACATAATTTTGAGTTTATTAAAGTTTTTATTTGTTCTAAACAATCCCTGCCTTTCTGTTACCCTGGCTTATCAATATGATGCATGCATCCGATTCTGACAACCCACTGTTAGAGAACTGCAGCAAAGACTGATATCCTGAAAGGGAACTGATTTAAGAGGCATGTCAGATCCAGGACATGTTTCTAAATGGACAGCTTGATAAATATTAAGACTACTTACTCTATAAAATATAATGTATGTCTGGGAAAATGAATCAAATAAAACAGTTTGACTCATATTTTTAGATTTTAGTACAAAGAAAAACAAATTTTACAAAAGTAAGAAGAAATTTACTTACTTGACTTCCATATTTATAATTATAGCTTGTGATGTAATGGAGAAAAGGATTTCTTGCACCATTAGTGCCTTTTGGTTATGGAAGATATTGCATAAAAACATGAGAAACTTTAAAAAAAAAAAAAATTCTTAGGATTAAAGACTTTTTTCAGGCACATGTGCCTGCAAAGCTGCAGGTTTCTTACCCCTCATCTAGCACTTGTACAGGGAGTCAAATATCTATCTTTACACTCCATCAAAGAAGACTAAAAGCGACTGCTTACTGGCAAGAGGGAAGTGTGCCAGGTTTTGACAGGAAAGCTAGTAAACATTGTCAGGGGTTTGTTCGAAGCAATCATTTCTTAAAAGGCAGTTTTATCTCCCCCACATGGTGAATAATCTCAAAGACTGATTTTTTTTCTATATTTCCACTTAGATTAAGCAACTGCTATAAAAAAAAAAAACACATCCCCCTCTTTAACAAAAAGATCATAAGCCTATTCATCCTGATCACATAAAGCTCTAGAAGTTTGAGCACCTGGAATGAAAAACTCATTAAAATGTGCCCCTGACATTAGATTCACACAAATGCTTTATTTTTAATTGCGTATGGGTTTCCAAATGTTCTGAAATCACTACATTTAGTTTTTGATTCACTTTTTACGCAGTACTCTGAACTTCATTGGAAGTCAACAATGTGCAAAAACAAAGAAAGAATAAAACATTCACTTAGTATGTTCTGTTTTAAACGAGTAACACAAAAATGTGATTATTTAAAAGGTAATTTTTCAAAACATGCACCAACTAGCAGTAACTGAGCATATCATTCCTGTGAAACCATTTGTGTGATGTGCAGGCATGAAGCATTAGTTGTTAGCAAATGCATGCAGTTGGTTAGGCAGAGTGCAGGTAGTGTTTAAGCAGACCACAGGTTTCCAGAAAGTGCAAATTAAATGAGAACCGCAGGCGACAACAGTTCAGCAAGCACAGGCAGATGGAAAGAAGTGGTGAAGGAGAGATAAAAGAGGCTTCTCTCAAAAATCCAACTCATGCAATGCAGTGGGAGAGCAGCAAGGAAAGAGGGAAAGAACATTGTGTCAGTTTCCAAAATGGTTAGAACTTCAATTCAACGCTTAAGCTTTCTGGTGGTTGTCGGAGAGCCAATTTTCAATAAACAAAAGCCAAGGTGACTCTAACCTGCTCTTTACATGTTTAAAACACAACATATGTGCAGGAAAAATGATCTCCTGATGGAAAACCTGCTTTGACCATATGCTCCCTTACAGCCTCCCACCCCCAAGTATAATTTAGAGTTCAACAAAGGGAGTAGTTACATAACCATTACCATCTGAGACGGAAGAAATAAAGGTAACCTGACATTAGCTATCTTGTGTCACCACATGCTTAAAAAGCAGAATCAGTTTTTGCCTCGAAGGTTAAAACAGGTCAGAATGACAGACGGCTACAACAGACTGGCCTTTCCTTTACAACGCACCGTTTTAGGCACATAAACTGATACAATTACAGATTCATAATGCAGTGTTCAAATAAAGGGAAAGATAGCAAATCCTTTAATATTCATATAAGGACACATTTGTCATTCAAGGCATGACGACAAAATAAAGACAATACAAAAAGTCACTGAAATGAACTGCTGTCTTTAATAAAATGCTTTTCAAATCTTACAAAAAGGCAGATAAAGTAACAACAGACACTTCCTGTAATTATTTTTAAATAACACTGACATTCTCTTCTTATTTATCCATAGCAAAAGTCATCAGAAGGCTATTGGACCCATGTTTCAAAGACACCAAAGGGCCTTTAGGAGGGTAACTGCAGAGTAAACTGAAGGTCAATGTGCATAGTCTTAGATATGCACAAATAATTGCTTATTAATAAGTGTAAACATCAAAACCCAATGCAACTTGGTGAGCTTTAGTGGCCGCAGAAACCTTATGCATAGCTTACAAGAGGCAACTAGTGGCAGACTGAAATGTACAGTGATGTGAAAACAACTTTCAACATCTTACAGATTTCTCCTGCTTTTGCTTTCTTTTTCTTTGCCATACTTAAATCTACCCAAACCAATCTAGTCATTTGTAAAAAAAAAAAAAAAAAAAAGAAAACAAAGAAAGAAAAAAGTAATCAACCCCATGTTAAATAAAAAATTAACCTTAATTAACCACATTTTTTAGACATTATTTGAATCATGGGTTAAAAAATTAATTACACTGAAAAATCTCAAAGTGATTTAAAGAAATTCAACAACAGGTGGGAAACAAATTGCAGTATTATAATTATAATTTTGTAAAGTACACATGTCCTTTGTGTGAATGGGTGGGTCAAGTGTTTTTTTCATTTATTCATGTTATCTTTGTCTGATATTGGGGCTTCTTTGATTATCATTAACAAGTAAGCAACGAAAAAGCAAAAGAAACCTACAAGTGAAAAAAATGCTTGCTCACAGTACTATAAATAATGTGAAAAATATATATATATATTTCAGGAAAGAAAAACATCAAAATCTGAAGCAGTTTCTATCAAACATTTTTCTCCACTTACTTTCACTTTATAATTTATTGGAAATGAAAATCTACAGAAGCATATAACTAAAGAACTTCAAGTGATTAAATATTTGTTTCAGAGAGCATCTCAATGGAAAAATTACATAACTTAATATGTACACAGAAGTCTACAAAGAGAACAAAGCCAAGGTTTTTCTAGACCTGAGCAAACAGATTCTCAGGAGTTTTGTAGTCTGAGATTAGGATTGAGGGCAGTGTTAAAGAGGCAATGACTTAATGTAGTGAGTAGGCTACTACAAAGCAAGGTTGATTGTGGGTAGTAGCAGTAGTAGTAGAAGTAGTAGTAGTAGTAGCAGTAGTTGGTAGTAGCCCTAACACCATGAAGTTATGGAGTTTTGGGGTCAGAGAGGAGAGTGAGAGAGCCCAAAGCTGCCAAAAAACAGCTGGACGTTTAAACGTCAAAGGCACTGAGGAAGATCACAGGACAGGAACAGGAAGCCCCGGCACAGGAAGCACATCATCAGTGAGTCAACAGCTTAAGCCGCGTGATCCAACTGACCAGTAGTGAGCGCTCTGCCGGGGTGCGCTTTGAGATGGAGCTTACGGGGGCCTTTTTCGTGTCCTCCTGGTAGGGGATGGTGGCACTGTTGTGGAGGTCTGAGTTGGAATAGTAGCAGCTGTGTCGGATGCGGTCCACTCGGACGAGCTGACGCTCCCTCGCAGGCCTGTAGGGTGAGGATGCAGGCGGGACCTCCTCGGCAATGGTGGGAATCCGCTCATTGCTGAGGTATCTGTACAGTAGGTCCTCACCTAAGGAAGGAAGACAGTAAAAGATTCTTAGCAAAGAGGTAAAAGAAAAATATATAAAGCTAGCATCGTGTTTATATAAAAATTGAGAACTCAAAAGATAGTCAAGAAAATCCTCTACATTCCTTTCAACAAAGTACATTCCTTTGTTGACATATGCATTTTTTTTTTTGCCCCTCCAGGGGGTCTTTTGTGGGCTCTAGTGTCCCTTATATGACAGTGGGCTGACAGGAAACGGGGAAGGAGATGGGGGAAGACATGCGGCAAATATCGTCGGGTCCGGGAGTCGAACCCGCGACAGCCGCGTCGAGGACTCAAGGCCTCCAAATATGGGTCGCGCTAACCACTACGCCACCACGGCACGCCCCTATGCAATTTTAGTAGAATTTCTTTAAGCTGCTGCAGTTTAGCCACAGACCTAACAATGTCCCGGATAATAAAACACTGACAAACATTTCCATGGACTACTTTCTTTAAATATTTAACGAATCACTTCAAATGACACTTTAATCCAGAGAATGGATTGAAGTTTATAATAGAGATCCACAGAAAACTGTCTGGTGATCAAAATCGACTGATTTGACAATTAAAGGGTTCTGATTAGTGATTGGAAGCCTTTTCTCTGCCTGTGAACACCCCAAACAGTAATATCAACAATCCCTAGAGTGGAAGTTATTACTGAAAGGAGAACAACTGTTAGTCAGTTTCAAATTGCGTTGAGGAAAGGTGGCTGTCAACACAGTCTGCTAACAACAAAGAGGTAAACTTCAGTAAAAACCAGAGACTTTAAGATTTTACAGTGAAACTGCACTGTTTGGCCTTTTGAGCCATCCTACTCTATCCCTCATGAAGCATGCCTATTCCCGAAAGAACACACAGTTAGTAATCAGATTTAAAATAGTTAAAAATGTCAATTAGGTAATAAATCGGTATAGAACAAAAAAATATGTTTAACTGAAGAATCTCTTTGCCAGAAGAATTTGAAATTATTTGGAGATTTTCAGTGATGTGCATAGATAGCTCTAAGTATAAGGTCTTTGAGAAATTATAATTTAGTTTTATACTAAACATTCTATAAAGAAGTGTGTATATATACAGTATATATATATATCAAATGGCTGTAGAATTAGCAAACCAGTGATTAAAAATATAAATACCTTTTCTGCCATGTGCCCAGGGCTTGGCGTATGTGTCCACTACTGCAACACAAGTATCTGCTGGCATCGACAGTGGCCTTGGCTTACCTTGAGACAAGAATGTCACATTTGTAAGTTCTATTTTCAGAACATTCTGAGTCCTTATGCATCAGAAAAGTATTTATTTAAAATACTAACCACGTGAAGCCTTATGCTCCCTCATTCTGGGCTGGATTACGGTGGCTTCAATGGGACATCCGGGGTTTAACTTGTCATAATCTGTGATGGTGGTACGTTGTCTGCTCTCCTGGTCCAGGAAGGAGTTGGGTGACTCAGAGCCCTTCGGTCTTTTACTAATGCTGGAGAGGGATTCTGATCTCATCTCTCTGCACGCAGAAACAAATGTTTGCTTATTAATCACAGCTCAACCCACATTTCTGTGGAATCAGAGTTAAAAAACAAAAC
Organism: Xiphophorus hellerii; assembly: GCF_003331165.1. NCBI lineage: Eukaryota > Metazoa > Chordata > Actinopteri > Cyprinodontiformes > Poeciliidae > Xiphophorus > Xiphophorus hellerii. Next base: position 9,352,158 of record NC_045690.1, on the reverse strand, counting down.
TAAAAAAAAAGAAGTAGATCACGATGACTTACAAACAAATAGTGTTACATGAACAAGTCTAATCCAAGGGAACTGAAGAGAAAAGTGTGCAGTGTGGGATGCAGAGTGGGCTGAAGATGAGCAGATGAGAATGTGTAGTGATGAGGAAAAAGAGATGTGAAAACGTGACTGCAGCCCACTATTTATGAATCAGGTTTAAATATGTCTGATGTTGCATCATAAGACATTGTTGGGAAACATTTCTTCAGCAATTCCTCACTAAATTTCCTATTTTCAGCCTTTTAAATTAACTTTAAAATATAAGATACCACAGGTCACCATGAATTTGTGGCATATATTTCTGTACTACATTGGATTTGAATAAAAACACAGAGACTACAACAAAAACACACAAAAAAGGAAAGAAGGTAGGACACAAAAAATGGAAAAAAAAAGAAAAAATAAATACATTAAAATAAAGTAGCACACAAGGAAGGAAACATAAAAAAATGGAAGAAACAGAAAAGAAATACTAAAGAAATTAAAGGACATAGAAGACAATGAAACAAGAGACATAAGACACACAAAGAAATGGAAGTAAATTAGGAAGGATTAAAGTTATCTTGATACAAAGAAGGGTAGAAAGTAACGCACAAAGGAGAAAGGAAAGAAGACCACAAGAAAGATTTGAACACATGGCTCACCGTGGAGTGTACGGCACTGGAGGCGGTGGAGGAATGTACAAGTCCATAATAGCTGGCTTCTCCTTTTTAGTAGATCCATTAGCTGAACTGGAGGGGGACTGGGATCGGATCAGAGAGGAATTATTCTGTAAAATAAATATTTTTACATAAGTTGTTACATCCTGATTACATGGTGAAGCCCTCAATAAATCCAGCTTCAACATCAATCACGGTCAAAAACAAAAAGATTTTTTTAAAAGTTTTTGGCTTGTGCTTTTTCCACCTTCAAATATTGCCTAAATATAACTTGTTGGTAAAAGGGAGGAGCTCACCATATGTGGTGAGACGTTTAAGTGCTTGTGTGTGTCTACAAGTATAAATTTTCTTGCTTGAGGTATGGGAAGATTGTAAGTAAAGTCTAAAATAGACTGTAAGACATTCACTCATTTACCACAGTTATGTTTCCTGACTCAACTACTAAATATTTGGCTTTTATCTGCTGCAGTTCTCAGCCTTAAATGGAAAAACTGTTCCTGTTACAGTTTTTATTACATTTTTATTGTTATTGACATAACAATAAAATATATATATAAAACAATACATATTTTATTTTTACTGTTTTTATATAACAATAAAAACATCCTATTTCATAGGGGTTCCTGTTGAGGTTTTAGTTTAAAATATATCAAACATATGTAGTAAAACTAAATCTTTGTAAGTCAGGCTGAAAGACGTGGCTCTGTTTTGGCTTTGAAGCCTCATTATCAAAGATAAACTGAGATGTCTAACTCTGATTTCCTCCAGAACCTGTTAAAACAAGCTGCTGGCGTTTATTTTCCCCATTGTTCCCCAAACCTCTGTCTGCTGCTTAAAGATATCAAATCAGTTATTCTCTCATCTTAGCTTCTCAGGTTATCAAGCAGGCCACGCATGATAGCACAGTTCCACAGTGTGAAAACTGGAAGTGTAGGATTACAGCGGGCTAATAGACCTACTGTATGTTAAAACAGGAGTCAGATGAGAGATAGCCTCATGTCAGGTCTGATGGGCTCACAAGATGAAGTAGAACAAATGTACATCTTTTGCAGGTTGCTTCTGTTTGTTATTTTTAATAACACTAAAATGTTCTAGATTAAACCAATTTTAGAAATCAGACAATAATGATCTGACTAACTACAAAAAAAAACATTTTCAAGTGATGATTTAATCTATTAAAGGAAAGCTTATAAAATAATCCTGTACGCCCTGAGAAAATCCACGAAGGGATTGTCCAGCATTAGGTCCTGACCTTAAGTTCAAGTACACTTTGGTCACTCAGGATGATCTAAAGCACAGCAGCAAGTCCATCTTTACATGGCTCAGAAAAGGACGTCTTGAAGTGGCTTAGTCAAAGTATCAATGCTGTGGTAAAACGCTAAATATGTCGGTCATGGTCGAAAACAATTCTACACAGAGAAGTGGGCTAAAATTCCTCCACAGCAAAATAAAAGACTAATTGCTGATCATTACAAGCGCCTGGTTACAATCTTTGTTAACCGGTCAAGTTTAGGATGGAATAACTTTTTCACATAGAGCCAGGCTGGTTTGGGCACCTTTTCTCCTTCAGAAAATTGGTTTAAAACTGTATCTTATATTCATCCAGAATGTATTTTGTTCATAATTAAAACAATTTGATAATCTGAAACAAGTCATACAAATAATATAAAAATAAGAAAAAAAATCAGTGGATGGGAGGAGAACTTTATTTGCTTCACATTTCCCAGTTACCTTTAATGGTTTTATCTAGGAAAATAAAGTACGTTTACTACGTTATGCTCCCATCTCTTTGTAATAAAACACCTGGGTCACTTTTTTGTGTACTGAAATAAGATAAACGGACCAAAACACTACAACAGGCGGCTTTATCTATTAGACTGAATGACTTAATGGGAGTTTTTTTTTCCTCTTTTGTTGTACCTAAAGATAAAGCTCAATAGTGTATTGAGCTCAGCCAGCAGCATTCTCAAGGTGGCTCTGTTTGAACATGCTGATTCTGGAACCAACTCCCTAAAAAGCTAATAATTAGTTGACAGCGATTAGCCTGACATGAAGAAAGAGATGGGTCTGCAAGTACTCACCTGAGGTACGGGGGGCTTCCAGCGCATGTTCTTAAGTGGGGCGGGGGTGAAGCTTGTAGTTCCTGTCGGCCTCTTCTTCAGTAGTAGAACCACACCTTTGGGGTCTTCTCTCAGTTTGAAAACAAGGTTTTTCAACTGCCAGCCAACCTGATTGAACAGGCAAAGAAAGTCTGATTTTACATAGCACCATTAATGTACAAGATAGTCCTAAAATAAACAAAGGTTGCATTCAAGTTATTAAAATAAAACAGTGATAGAATCACTTAATCATACAAAAATAATATACAAGTTTTAAGAAATGACTATGCACATTATTAGAAAATACTGATAAAATAATATTTAATCTCCTTGGAAACACTGTTGTAAACAGTAACAGGACTGAAAAAATAGACGTTATTTGGAGATAAAACTAATTCTGAGTACAAAGCAACAGTTAGGTTTCATGTGTGCTATGTGGATTTCAATCTTATTGAGTCTAGCTGAGGGGTTATTGCTATCTCTGCATACATGGGACCAAAATAAATAATAAAACAGTGATAGAAACTGTCCAAACCCTTCCACTTACTGAATGACATGCTTACTTAATAATTGTAAATGACCGTGGTCATGCGGTGTCACAGATGTTGTGTCATCAACATATTTATTGAAAGATACGTTGTAAAAATCCATAATCTAGATATTTAAAAAAAAGTGGGCTGAGAATAGAGCCTTGGGGAGCCCTACGTGTGACCTTTGACTCCACACATTTATATAATTGCCAAAATAGTGCTGTTCCTTCTTGTAAGGTGTCAACCATACTAGATATAACAAGATAGAACCAATTACTAATCTTATTACCATTACTACAACTTGTAATTAGTTTACAATAATAGATATTAAGCTCACCACTGTTTGTTGGTTGACCTGAATCACTTCATCCCCTGCATGGATCTTCCTTGAAAGGTCTGCAGGAGACTGAAAAAGAAATGTAGAAAGGAATTATTTCTCTAATTGGTTTTCTCATCACATCGAGGCCAGACAGGATCAACTTGTCATGATTTGTGATGATTCAGATTCTGATTCACATTCCGAGATTGGAGGCGTTAAGATCCCACTGTTGATGTGATGCTTGTACATTAGTCACTGGCTTATCGTTTTAATGTGGGTTTTAAAAAGGGTAGGCTTTTGTGTAGATGCTGTTTGTGACATTTTCTTATCAGTGAAATCACAAACAATTCCCCTTGCACAACCTTTATCTCCTTCAGATTTTGAAACTTTGTTTTCCCACGTTAAACGAGGAGGAGGAGGATGAGAAAAAGTCTCAGACATAAATAAATCCTTCAAGGAGAAAGGCTGAATGTGTTTTTTAAGTTCAGTTATACTTACATGCTCTGTAGTTCCAGTGATGACATGCAAACCATCGTACGTCGACTTGATGTACATTCCCTAGGTTGAAAAACAAACACCCAAAACCTTAATTGTGGTTGTGGTTTAAACACAATATTCCCAGAGGGAGACACATGGTGATGGAAAAGTGGAAGGCCACAATCTGACGTGCATTTCATGCATTCCTGGGGAATTATTAAAAAAAAAAAAAAAAAGCAGGATTTAACAAACTCTTATGAATTCCTCACCAGCCCCTCGCCTGGTTTGATGTTGGTCAGCTGGACTTCTTCCAGACAGGCAGATTGGCTCATAAGGGGGTCCGATGTGGTTCTCACGGTCTGGTCACAGATGTTGTTCAAAGTCTTGGACTGCAGAAGGACAGGTACAGCAAAATGACTCGAGAGTTGGACAATGAAGTCTAAGACCTTAGTAAACTGTGATCAAGTTTATTTTAAATGCAGAAATTATATGCTATGGCTTTATTGTCATTGGGAAGACTGTTAACTTGACTGTTTTCCAGACAACATTCTATTCAACACGCCTTACTGCACAAGAAACTGTTCACAGTGTGCTGTGTTAAAGTATATTAATTAAAAGTTGAGTGGAAGGAAAATGCATGTACAAGCAAGACAGGTGTAGCCTTGAAAATATTTTGACCTAATGCCCATTCAAGCACTAGGATGAAGATTCTGAAGAAGATTTGGAAGGTGTGGACAGTGTTTGGACTTAGTGGTTCAGTAGCACACAGATGCTGCAATAATGCATTCCTTCAAGTAAAAAGAGTAATGTACTGAGCAGATATACTATACAGTACTATTATACTTTTAGATAGCCCAATTATTCTGCCAAAAGAGTCTACAGAGTGTCAGCAACAGGAAACCCTGATTGATAGCTGGGGCGTAGCAGAGCCGCCCCCTCTGCTGGCAACCCTATGGACCTGTCTGCTCTTTGCACTCAGAAAATGACCTGATCTGTTGAAATCAAGTCATACAATTGCTTTGGTAAAAAAAAAAAAAAAAAAAAAAAAAAGCTTTTTTCTGCAGTATAAGAATGTATAATGGAACTTCTGGTTCTGATTTGGTTTACATTTTATGGACTTACAGGAAAAGATATGGTATACTTACAACTTCCAGAATCTTTTCTTCCATCTCATAGACGCTGCAGTCCTGTTACAGGAGAGAAATGACAATAGATTAAACTTGTGAGCAGTAAACAATAAAAAGAGAGAGAAGGTTTTCTATGAGTTGAGGGAAAGAGACAGAAAAAGTATATGGTTCAGCTAAAAACGATATAATCAGAATCCCATATATAGAAATAAGAAAAATGGGGAGGACCCACAAATAAACAGCTTGTAGTATAAAATTACCCCTTTGGCTGCATTTTGTGGATGCCATAATTGCATAAGGATCTCCTTGGTTCATTTTAGAGCTCTGGAGCTTAAATGGTTCTTAAGCGGATATAGTGATGACATAAAGATAACAGCAGAGGCAAAATGTGTGATTGTAGTCTGAGAAATTGTTGACCAAAGCCATTTTTTCGCCAAGCAAATGTAATGCAGCTTTTCACAGTTCCTTCTCACAAGCAGGCAATATTGTTATGATACTGATTGATTAGATGTAAAAATGCATCTCAATAAATTACAATATAATAGAAAAGCTCTTAGCTGCAAGCCATAACCATCAAAATTAACAGAAATAAATGTGCAAAATACATTGATATAAGAAATTCACTCTTTTAATTGCATTAAGGAAATAAAGAAACCTTGAGATGATATTTATTCAGATGCACCTGTGAGAGATGCTAAAAACAAATCAGCTAAATCAGCTTGGAAACTACCCACTGTGTCCTGACACAGCTTTAACATGACTGGATTTGACACAGCTGAGGCAGTAAGACTGTGGGGGTTATGGAAGTTATTTTATTATAAAGTACCCCAATTTCAGTTTTCGTTCACAACACAGGACAACTGTCTGTTGAATCCAGACAGCTAAAAAAAAAACTACTTAACCATAGTCTCTTATTTCTTCAAAGTCATCAAAAGCCACAAGCTACTGTCAACACAAAGTAAAGAAAACTGTTATGACGTGTGGGGGCATGTCCCAAACACAAAAGCAGTTCTGTTGGTCTTTGTAAATCCATTGTGCAGACAGCGAATGGGGGTCGAGAACATTTCTCTGTATTTCCATAGCTTTGCACATTCCACAGGGTTAAAGGGGAGCATCTGTTTGCAAAAGCACTTGGCCTGCCATACTGCTGATTTGTTTGCAGTGACAAGAACTGCATGGCCGTATGTGGGAGAAGCATCTTATAACTCCTAAATATTCTCAAATTTTACATCATTTAAAAGAACTCTTTGTTTCTTATAATACATTTAATGTTGCAATGTTTACATTTCTTGAGGGAAATTAAAATGCTATTATAAACATGGTATGCAGGGAAAAAAACAAAACAAATCCTCCCATTTGAAAAAAACAAAAAAACAAAAAACATGTTTCCATGCAATCTAATTTCTAATGTCAGCCTACGCCATATGGTGGTTTCAGAAAGAATCTATGCTTGCATAAACAAGCAACTGCATATTTCCTGAGGCCCGTGTTTGGATGAAAACATGACTGACTGAGCCAAGAGGAATGGACTAAAAAGGCATGTTTCAAGAGATCTCGAAACAAAACAGTTTAATTATAGGCTGCAGACATAATCTGGCCAGTCTGCCATCAAACATTTACTGAACCTTCTTATCACAAATATAAAACAAAATGAAAGCAGTGCAGAATAGTAGCTAAGTACTGTGAGACACTGAGGACCAATTCCCAGGATGCACTGATCCCTTAGATTACACATACTCCCATAACCAGCGTGGATCAGATGACTGTGTGCAGCTTTGATCTGCTAGCATGAAGTGACCGAGGGACAGTAAAAAAAAAATAAAAAAATCCAGATACTTCAAGCCTGAATTTCTGATATTTGTTTTTCATGTAAAACATTTTATCTTAAGTTATCTTGATTAATTATTTGCCCACTAATAACTGTAACTCTAATATTTTAGAGTCAGAAAGGTATGAAACAGGTAATTGCACTTGTTTTTATTGTTTTTCAAAATGAGTAAGTAATTTTTAAATGTACTTTTCAGACTTATAACACATGAACTGAACACTCTTTGTTTAATATGTTCAGGAAATATGGATGAACTCTATAAAAGTAAATTGGTGAAGAGGATGGACTCTTCCTAACTCACTAACCCACTGTTAAAAACAGTATGTTTATAACATACTGTTAGGATTTGTAATCCTACAAATAATTTTGTAGGATTATTTGCCAGTTCATCGACTGATATAAAACCCTTATACTATAATGTTTTCGGCTATATCATCCAGCCCTAGTTTCAAGTGACTTAGATTTCCCACAACACCATGATGTTGTGAGAAATCTAACTGAAGACCGACTAATAGTTTTATTAGTGTGACTGACACTGTCTTCACAATAATATTTTGACATATACGTTATTTTAATTAAACCCTCACAAGCAAAATTCGGGCTGATTTTGCATAAACTGCCTTGCTAATATAACGTATTTTGTTGCCAGAGTTACTTTGTTTATATTTTATATTTTGGAGTAACAACAGTAAATCATAAACTTTCATTTTCAGTGCAGCTGCATAGTTTCCCAACAGTACTTTTGTCCTGAGTGGACACTGTGTTATGGACTGTTGCTCGGGTTTGCATTCCAGACATAACTTAATATTTTGAGCTGCGTTCCAGGCTGGCTTGGAATTACTCATTTCTTTCATGTTTCTTACACATTTCTAAAGACACAAAAATGTACTCCACTATCGAGGAACAAGTTGGAACACTAAAATTTGCATTCCCTTTAAAAGCAGGAAGCCTAAAATAGTTGCTCCTTTGAAAGACAATGACATCCACTCTGCTCGGTCAGCCAAACATTGGTAATGTGTTCTCAGCTTTATGGCCCTGCACACTGGCTTCATTCAAGCGCAACATATAAATTGCATGATCTAAAAAGGTCCAACTCAAGGCACAAGTTCATGAATAGCCTGAGCCAACATCAGGCCGTAGTTCCCCATCATCATAAAACCAATCAGCTGGTCAGTCTACTGTGCACCCAATTTATTAACCAGTGGTTTTCAAGGTGAATGAAGTGAGAAAGTCTTCTAAGAACTTATGACACAGTTTTATACAGTTGTATTTTATGATGAAATTAGTTACTTGCTATGGGCTAGATTCATTGACCAAACTGCTTCTCTGCTCAGGCCATGAGAAAAAACAATTCACTCAATGATTTTGAGACTTTCAGCATCACCAACCTCTGCACCCGACATGGCAGTGTGGGAAACGTATACCCCCCACTTCTCTTCCAAAGACCATGACTGAGCTGCCCACAGTAAATCAGCAGAGGTGCTGAAATCCCAGACTCTGGCAAAGAAATAGGCACTCTGGGAAAGGAATTTATTTCAAACCAATAAGACCCTAAAACGACACCTGGAGTCTCAGCAGTCATGTTCACAAGAAGTATAAACTGCTCAATGCAAACCCTTAAACGATGAAAGGCCGTGCATTCAGTCTATAGAAATGTGTGCAATACAATAGTGCCAACAGCTGGTAGATTCTGTATTAATCTAAGAGAGGAGAAATAAGAAATAAGATGTCTGGAAGCTACAGAAAAGACCAAAACAAAAACCACATGGCAAAAAAAAAGACGGTAGCCAGAGGATGGTTGCCAGTTTCCTTCTAAAGAGTCGAGTTTTATGCAGCAACAACAAAAAAAAAAATACAAAAAAGAAAACCAACACCAAGCAATAAACAACCGCTTGCTGAGGGGCCCAGGAGTGTGACCTCATTAGCCAGCATGAGGGAATAAACATCCCAAGAAAAACACTGGCTTCTGCATTAATGTACTCAGACTGCTGGCTTCAGGCTTGTGTCATGGCTGCCAGACTAGATTTCCTCCAACGCTCTTTTAATGTGAACGTCTGTGCCTGGGGGTTAATGTGTGCACAGTGGAAAAAGGCTATTATGTGCATGTTTTTTGTGGTTTTAGGTAAAAGCGTGATGGTTTTAGCATGCAGACCTGCTGAACTGTGGTGGTCAACTCCAGGCACAGCTGTATGATCTTGTTCTTGGTAGCTGTGAAGTCACTGATCCCTGTGAGAGGTGTCCTATAGTAAGGAGAGAGAGAAAAAAGGAAAGATAAGATTGGAACAGGCCAATTTTTCCATAAATGACCTCTATCTATGATTAGCATGTTGAGTACTAAAAATAAAATCCCTATTTATTGAAAAAATACAAATGCAAGAATTCCATCTATTTCCACTCCAACAAAACACCAATCAACAGCACGTGTCAATGTATTTTTTCAAGACTAATAAAACTGAATAAAGGTTGGCAACAAATGCTTTGATACATAAGTAGAAGATAACTTTGTCTTTATCCTAGATAGATTAAAAACTACTAGCTAAGGTTTTTTGCATTACAGTTCTTAGGGGAAAGGGGGAATAAAACTGAAGGAAAACTGGAAATCAGTATCCGCCAGCAAAGATCTGCTTGGTGCATGTCTATTGAAAACTTGATATAGTCGTCACTAGAGACTCTAAATCAGCAAACAAATAATACTGACAAACTTCTTAATATGTTATGCTTTTAATGCATAATATGTTATGGAACCAGTCAACTGGAGAGGATACTGTCATCTAAATCAAAAGCTGACTAGCAGCTATATATAACAGAACTTTGTGGGAAAAGTCTGACTTTCTCATGACCCCCCTTCCCCCCACTAAGAATTTGGAAGATGCTGGCATAAAATACCAGACAAAAAGTTATCGTACCTGAAATTCAACCAACAAAATGATGATGCTCTGGTATATGATCTAATACTTAGGGGTAATGGAGTGCAGTCACCTATCAAGCCAAGCTAGGAGGCTCTTTGCAGCACCAATCAGCTCCACCACAGAGGTTAGGAAGTCATTTGGTGGCTTGCGAGACATGCTTCCCTCAGATGGGGGGCTTTTTCTGCGATCATTTGTAGCAATGTGAAGACTGTTGGTTGCAGCTCTCATCCTCACGACAAGATTCTTCAGGTTATCCGTTTCCACTCCATAGTTCTGAAATAAGATTAACAGAAGGTTAAAAGCTTTGAATTAGAAAAATGCATTATAAAGATGTCAATCAGGTTAAATAATAAAGTCTGAAAATATGACAGTCCCACTCTTTTACCCTAAACAAAGAAGTCTTTTTAGTCTCGGGAAAAACATGTTTTCTGTACTGTAAATGGATGTAATAATTTCCCTGACAGAATCTACTGGTGAAAGATTTGACTGTTTTTTCCCCTTTGTCTTGGTGAACCTTTTTTTATTATCTTAGCATATATTTTTAGAACTTATAAAACATATGCTATTCTCTTGTCTGTGAGAATAGCAATTGTATAAAAAAAATCCCTCCCAGTGAGTCTGCAGAGTTTTTTGGGTTTTTTTGACGTGCATGAGAAATCACCTGATTTTTATCAGGTTTGCATTCTTGAGCCCAAGTTGTTTCCTGCCATTGCATTCCTCTTATTTGTGGAGAATTCACAAGCACAGGGACGCTACACTCGGCAATTCCAAACATCACTGAGCCGAGCACAAATCAGTGCCAAAGTGAGCAAAAGTCACTTTTTGTTTCAATGTAATGTGTGACATAAGCAAACTAATGTTTTTGACTAAACAAATGGTATTAGAATAAAATGTTTGCTATGAGTAAACAGTGGTCTGGCACTCATTTAGCATCAGCTTACATTGTGCTGAATTTGTGCCAGCAGCACTGCTTTATAATGACATGCCAGTTGAATAATGTGCTTCCCAAAGAGTAAAACGGCACGTGTTTGGCAATCATTGCCAGAAATCTGTTTTCTTTTATTCTGCTTTCAAACATCTGCTCCGAAAAGAAGTATATACAAACTGATTCACTAATCTTCAGTCCCAAGAAAAACACTAGGATAATTTGAGCATTCGAACAGCAGCTCTTAGTGGCTTTGTTCGTGTAATATTCCATGCTAGCTGGAATATAGAAACAATAAAATATGCAAACACATTTGAAGAACCTAAAAAAAGAAGGGGAAATCATCTGAGTCTTTGGCTTCACATTTACATAGTTAAAGTGCAACTTTAGCAAAAAGAGAATTTGAGCATTTTCCAAGACAAATGCCTCTCCTCCCTTCTTATTAGCAGTTTAATCACACACACAGGAGCTCTGACTTTTTCACAGATGCCTAGAGAGCTTTTGTCCTACATTACTAGCAGAGCAAAAAAACCCAAAACAAAACAACTCCTTTAGTGTAACTTTAACCTTGCCTCCTGATTACAAAGTCTGGATTTTTTACCCTTTTATTTTATGTTTTTCACCTTTTTCTTAGTTTTTATTTTAGAAGATAACAGAAATAACTGCATTACCACTATAATGTGGCAAGACATTGAAAATCTGCCTTCATTTAAAGTCTCAAAGTTTCAGAAACAGAAAGTATCGTTCAAGAATGGAAGCCACTTCTTGTTTAGTCAAACTTTAGAATTCTTTTGTAAAATGCTTGAAGCAAAACAGTAGAATCTTACTTTCTTTAGAGTTTATGACTAATGTGTAGTGGCCAAGCATCATGTAAGAGGATATCATGATTTGCAGGTGAGCTAGTGGAGTTTCAGAGCAAACCCTGGCATGTTGGCTTTCAACACCAGCTCTGCAGAAGACATCAGTGAGAGAGATGTCCAGTAAAAGTGTTTAATGTATATCTTCGTCCCCAGACAGCCGTTAGAAGCCCTTAACATTTTGGGTGTAAGAGAAGCACAGTCATAGGGCGAATGTGGCTCTATGGTAGAGTAGTCATCTTGCGATCGGAAGGTTGTAGGTTCGATTCCAACTTCCTCCTGCCACATGTCGATGTGCCTCTGGGCAAGGCACTTAACCCCAAATTGCCTACCGATCTGCGTATCGGTGTATAGATGTGTGTTTGTGAGCTGCGACTGGGTGAATGTGACTCGAGTGTAAAGCGCTTTGAGTGGTCAAAAATGACTGGAAAAGCGCTATATAAGTTCAGTCCATTTACCATTTTCCTGAAGGGTTCATGTGGGAACATCTATCTTGTAATTTGGGCTTGAATGTACCGTCATACCATTAAAATGTGAAATCTTCGATATTATATGTGTATGTGCATAAACATTTAAACGGAAAGGAGAAAATGAAAAAGAAGGGTGAAGTGTCAAAAAGATTACCATGACAGGAAATGTCTGACTTAGCAGTTAATAGAAAAAGGAAAGAGTTTAGGAGGAGCATTGTGGTGTTGATGTCTTCAGTTCCTGTCGGTTGCAATGACCTTGCCTCAGGGAAAGCTAATTAAATCTGGGGGGCTTCACTTCCTCCCAAGGGGCATGTAGAAATCTTAAGCCATTCTTAATAAGGAAACCTCAAATGAACAAAACTCACAAACCTGCACAGCATCAGTCAGAGGTGAAAGGTTGTTGAGAGTCCAACATCCCTGGTTTTGACTTCATCAGAAGATAAACAGATGGGGGAAGTTTATGTCTGTCAAAAACTTTGAAAACTGCCTACATTTGACAGAACACGGCAGGGTAATTCAGGAAATATGTATTGGAACTACTTTCTTCTTGCTACCACGATGCAACATATTGCATGGATGTAAACAAACCTGGCTGTTGGTACTGCAGTAATGATAAACATCCCTGCTGTATTGATGCTCCATATGGTACAAAGGGAATGAATGCTAAATCTATAGACAGAAAGACAACTGTGCAGGAGTCAAGTGCTTCCATGTGTCTACTACAGTAGTTATGCACAAAGAATTTAAAGAGCAACCCCATAAAGGATGAATTACACCTCTCAGTTGTTTGAAGGCATAGGAAACCAAATAAAACATATTGTACATATACGTATGTCAGGTATTTCAGTCTATATAGTCTTTTTTTTTTAGATTTATTGTTCAGTGCTGATTTAAGATGGTTAAATCTCAATACATTGTATTATAATCTAAAAAGTACTTTATTATCCCAAATAAAATGCACTGTTATTTGTGTTTGCAATGTGACAAAATGTGTGACAAAGGTGCAGGAATACTTTTGCAAGGAACTATATAATAAATCTAACAGAAGAAGATATTCAACATAAATTTTTCCCAGCCAGATTCATGACTCAAAAAATAAATCATCCATGGTTAAGATGTTTAATCATGGTAAAGAAATATATATTTCTTTGATGCTTTACAGAAGCTGGTTCCAACCAGGTTCAGAGCCAAACCTCTGCTTTGGAGCGAGACCCAGACATTTTCATGCTGAGGAGACTTCAAAATGCAAGTTTGTTTGTGGCAAAGAACACACCATACGCAAGCGATTAATGTAAAGTGTTTTAGGAGAACACCATGTCAGAACTGCTGACACTGATAAAAATGCAAAGACCACATTCTGGACCCTTTAAGACACAGGAAGTGATAAAACTCTAAATCGATCCCATCTGCTGGAAAACCTGGGTTTCTTGGAAAACGAAGCACAGAGGGTTTGCATTTTTCTTTTCATGAAGAAACACTAAAGGAAGACTTTTTTTTTTTTTTTTGGACTGCTGGAATGAGAGAGAAGAGGTGAATAGCTGAAGACAAAAATCCTTCCACTGCTTAAACTGCCAATAAAAGCACTAAATCTCTAAGAACTCCTCTGGCCCATTTTCTCACTAATACTGTCGTGTGGAAAATGATAAAAAAATAATTGCCTGGAAGTAAATGAAAGTCCTATGGCCACATTTTATGAATGATCTGTTTAATCACTGAAGATGGACATCAAACTGAACACATTTAAATTCACTCACCAAAGCACAAAGCAAATCGACGGCCTCAAGGACCAGTTCCTGGTGTCCAATCCTTGCAACGCCCAGTTCCTCCAAGTCTTGATGAGTGATCTTTAATAGCTGTTCTCCGCTGATCTTTTCCCTCTCAAAGTTACTAATATACTGCTGCAAGCTGTCATCCAACCCTGGAAACACACAAAAGGGAAAACATAAATCTCCTGTAGAAAAAACGCCCTCTAAAATAAAATTAAGTTGTTTGTCTTAAAACAACTTAATTGTTGGTAGAAGAGGAGAGCATGAAAGAGAGGGTCTTCTCTGTAACAATTGCTGTTGCCCTGGACATTGCTAATTGATCCAAATCCTGAAAAATCATAATTTTCTTAGCATAATATTAATATATATCAAGTAATATTTCTAATATCTTGAACATAACATCCTGGTTGATTCTATTTTCTTTTATTGCCTTTGATAGCTGCTATTTTTTTTTATTTCATTGTGTTTTATTGTACAATGACAATGCAGGAATTATTTTCTATTGCATTAGTGGGACATCTCCTTCTGTCTCAATATTCTGTTTGAATAATCATCGGCCTACGCATAAATAAGCACTCAATGCTATTGTGACAATGGTTTAAAAGTTCATTAAAATTATGTTCAATACACATTTGAGTTGGTTTTAGATGGCCTCTTGAGCTAAACCTTAGCTTTAGACTTCAGGACAAACTTCTCTGGATTTATATAAAATTAATAGAAAAGAGTTAAAAGCTGCAGGTAAAATATTAACTGATTATAACCTTTTAACAGAACCGCAGTTCAAAAATCCTGAACAGTCCCTTTCTTGCGGAACAGAAACAATACAGTTTGGCTTTATTAGCGTGGGTCTTAAATGCACAAGTCTGCACAGTGCAGATAAGGAACAGGTGGGACGGCCATATTTGTTAACTAAACAAACTGTAAACGGAACAACGGTTGAAACCTCCAAGTTTGTGTAGCTGCTGAAACAATGAGGCTATATTTACAGCTAAGTGATGTTAATGGGTGTGGGTGCCTGCAGTAAACGTGTCAGTATCAGGGACAGCCCCTTGATGCTATTTAAAGATCAACAAGTTTGACCGTTAACTTCTGCAGCCACTGAATGAAGCATAGGATGCAGGTAGAGCTGAAAGTACTTTAATGCTCACTGCTGAACAACATAAACAAACCTCCAAAACATGCCACCCCCTTGCAACAGAGGAGGAAAAAACGGGCCTTTGTGTGTGTTTTTCCATGTGTGTGTTTAGCCGTGGGTGTGGAAGTAAAAGCCATGTCTCTCTGCCCATCAAAGAGCGCACAGAGAGGGGGCAGCTGCAGCTTCATGGCCCCGTGCCCTGCTTCTCTAAAAGGCCCGTCAGCTGCGAGACACCCTGACTCTTTCATGCCACACACACGCAAACACTCGCACAAATAACATTAGTCAGAGCGAGAGTTTCAGGGCCCAAAGAGCCCTGACATAAAGCAGATGCATCCATGCTGAATTTGGAGCTCGACGTTGTTTAGTTTTTTACTGCAGCACCTGATGTCTTTGTGCTACTGTGACGCTCAGCCTGTGCACCTGTTGCTGACAGTTTGCATACAGAAAAAAAACAAACAAATGTGTTAGTCAGCGCTGACCAAACAAGATCTAACTGCTTGCATTACAGCATCAGCAGGTCTGACTCAACCTGTTGCAAATCCATAATCTGTAAACTGAGGTTTTTGGTGGTACAGATTAAGCCGAGGCTAGATAATATGCTTTATATATGTCAAATATTTTGCATTCAATCTGATTTGTTTGGGAATGTGAACAGAAACAAAATCTATTGACCAAGCTTCCATAGGAAGATGTCAGTCACTGTCCTTGTGATCTAATGTGAAACAGATTAGACCATTAATATAGGTAAACTTTAATAAAATTTGATTCTCAGAGAAAATTTTTTATTTTTATTACAACCTCCATTAGGTTCCATTTAAATGCACCAAAATAAGAATTGATTACAAGGCTATCCTCATTCATGCTGCATCCCTAAAACCTGACTTTTACTGTTTTTTTGTATTTTAGAAGGTGAGTTTTCTTTATTTTGATAAATTTCATGAACAGGATTTTTTTTTCTGCAGTATTTTACCTGCTGAAGATCAAAATAAAAATACAGTGGGGGCTTGAACCAGCAACCTATCAGTTACAGGATGAATTCTTATCTCCAGAGCCACTGCCGCCATAGACCCTTAACTTTTGTGATTCTTGTGTTTACTTCAATCATTTATACACCAAAAATTGTATGTTCATAATTTCCACCATCTCAAGCCAGTTGTTTGGTACTTCTTTACTGTTCACAATCACAAAAGTTTATTCCTATAAAGTGCTGATTTATAATGCTAATTAAAATTCTTCAGGAGGAATGTTACCTACAAAACAAAATATGTATTTTGAATAAAAAACCCAGAGTGGCAGTAAAGTTGACTTTTAATAACCGCTGGAATCCTTGGGAAAAGTTACTGTGTATATGAGAGCTGGAGTTATTCCCCCTGAGTCACAAGGGAAATTTTTCATGACTTGATAAACCATTAACCAGCACATAAGTCAAGTCCAGTTAGGCTCATTACATTTTTCTCATTCCTCAGCATGCTAATTCCCAGGCAAGACTTCAGAGAACAGTTAAGATTAACCTCTGACTGGTCGGCATCCTCTGAAGGAATTCAATTCAGACGGAAAATGAAGGGGGCAGAGTGCCGGCCGCAGCCAAGTACAAACACTGGGGCCAGTCTCCTAATGCGATTAGGGGAAGACAAAGAGTGGAGTTTTCAAGGAGGCAACATTTCTACTTCCTGCTGCGTTAAAAAGGCATTTCCTGTTGAATGGTGCAACCGTGCCCAACGTCAAAGAGGGAAAGCTGTGGGTTGAGATACAGTAATGACCGCTGCTGATTTATGTCAATTGTTCCAAACAATGTAATTTCACCCAACCAGACTGAGGCTTTAAAAAGTCTGAAATGAGACCAAATGACCAAATGAGATGACAGTAAAGACTCTCCGCTTTCCATGTAGATGTTATCTGATTTAGTTATCTACAACATTTCCTCTCCTAATCCTTTATGTACACCTCAGAACAACAGCAAACACTTCAGCACTACCAGAGACTGAAAGTAGGATAAATGTGCTGTGCAGACATCGTTCATTATAATTGCGCCAACACCAAGGCTACAAAAAGAAAAACTCCAACACAGTCTTCCCTCTGAACTCAAAACCTTCTGGTTAAAACAAAAAAAGTGGGTGTCCTTACTGTGGGGCTTATAAAACATTTATTGTCCCTCGATCAATGGCTGCCAGGGAGTGCGAGGGACTATCAATTTTCATTTAAGACAGAGCAACCAGTAAAAGAGATGGAGTGTCACTTTATAGTGAAGTGAGGGATGGGAGGCAGAGGAGAAGGCTGTGTGAGTGCTTTTCAAAGTCTGTGGAAGATGAAACACTTCGGAGGAGTTTTATAGCGACTCAAAACTACTTGGCAACTGTCTTCTAACTGCACCATGTGGGTGAAGCAGAAGCAAAAACAGACAACACCAACATCAACTATAACTTCACCATCAGTGAAGGTGTAAAAACATATGTTGCCAATGAATTTAAATTAGAACCTGTATTACCAAAGCTACCACTATCCATCGTCAGTTCTCTGGACCAATAAAAGAGAAAATCTTCTCAGATATTAGAAAGGTAATCCTTTCAATCTGCTTTTCTGTAAAATGTTAGTTTTATATTGACTTTATCCCGGTCTGAAGAAAGCAGGAGAATTTCGAAATGTTCAACATTGCCCATATTATAGTCTTAAACACATTTTAAAAATGGGACAATCTTATTTATTGACTCCTGAATTTAACTACATTTTACAGAAAGACAGGTGTTATTAGAGGAGAGAATTAAGAATCAAGCAGTGTCCTGAAGACAACTTAGTGTATTCTTTGCACACACAGTTGCTCTCCTAGAGTGGCACCTGCTGTTGAGTGTGGGGTCTTCTTACCACCCACCAACTCAGCTTCTGTAAACACTGATTACATGTTGAACAGGTTATAAATGCATTTCTAGTGTGTGTATGAATAAACAGACTCAAGCAAGCAAAGAGTTGGAAAGTCTCTGCAACGGAAATTGAGTGAAACCTGTAAGCCTCTAAGCATTTGACTTTGGCAGTATAAACACAGTTGTCCTTCTCTTGCAAAATAATATGTTTTGACCTATTCTCAACACTTTATAAACACCTGGAGCTTTTTAAAAAAAATGGTACACCTGTTGTGCAGTGCGACCTGTAGGTTCAGTAGAAGAAATATCAGGATCTATAATTTGTATTTATGAGATGACAAACACGCTCAAAATCAGCCAAGATGTCTTCCTTCACCAACTTCATCCGTCTGTCCCAAAAAATGTGCAGATCAATAAGAATTTCAGTCCTGCTTCTGGTGGTCAACTTGTCGTTCTCAGAGGTTTGGTTACACAAAAGGGTGAAGAATCCCACAGAGAGAACTAAACAAGCGCCTTCCCCCATGAACCCCTCCCTGTGCTCCCAGTGGGAGGTGCAGTCACCAAGTAACGCACTCACACAGACACAGGCACAAAAACAATATGCCTGCTGAGGTAACTAGTGGGAAAGCTGCTGGGTGTAGAATAGCAAAGCCACTGTAACTCCACTGTCTTTTTACGTAAGCCCGGCCTCCGAACCTGTGGGGAATGGTCAGGAATTTGACTCATTGTTCTCCACTCAGCAGCTCCATTGTGGGAACTTGCACCAGCTCTGGCACAATGGTCTCTGGCCAGACCAGGCATGCTGTAATTGAAGGGAAAGAGAGTGCTCCTCTCGGGTACTGCAGTGCTATTCTCTAATGCATGACTTCACAGAAGGACAAACAAGCAACAAAGCAAGTAAATACCCTTGCAGTAGCATGTTATGAAGTTTTTTATATCAACTCTTTGACATACAGACACTGGAGATAAGTTAGTGAGTGCAAAGAAATCTCTGTCAACGATCATACAGTTCCCAAAACATTCACAGTAGTTTGTATCCAAAACAAAATTTGCCTGATACTATCTGAGTGCTCAACTGTATGACCCTGCGGGACTCATTTTTCGTCTTATCATTCCTCCCTTTAGTTAATAAAGACTGTCTAACTTCATGTACCCTAATCTCAAACTACAGACAAGAAGTAGCTAGTCGTCCCGAGCAGGTCTCCTGAGTGTGGAAAAGCAGCTGAGGCTGGCCCCTCCAATGGAGGACAAAAGCAGCTCTGTCTCAAGCATGGTGATGGACGATGACTGATGAGCGAAGAGGGTTTAAAGGTTACGAAGCTGTTACAGTTTGAGCGGATCAGCAAGTGTGAGTTCCACTTTGGTTTGCAGTGGTACAAAATTTTCACAGGGAAACTCTGACATTATCCAGCTGTGTTTGGCTCAACCAATAATTTAGCCACACATGTAATTGGATATTGTTAAGTTTCTAAAAACTAATTCATTTGCTAATTGGTAAAAACTGCTAATAAAATAAAGAAGGGCAAGCCTCAATTTAGGTTATGAGAGATCTTAGCCTGTCTTTGACTTTTGGTTGCAAACATTATAAAACAGAGAAGAAAAACAAGGAGAGCAGCAGAACAGCTGCAGGCTTTTTCAATGAATGTCTCTGCAAACCCGGAGCAACCATAACAGTTGGCCCCTAAGCTAAGGGTGTGGAGAAAACAAAATAAGAGCTTACGGTCTTAGTGAGGGTTGTTTCTTTGTAGCTGAAATTTGACCCAGTTTTTTTCTGTCTTTGTTGGGTTTTACAAACATCTTTCACATAAAGCATCAGATTTAATAATGCCCAGTGGAAATGAATGCCTTTGTTGCATATGACTAACAACTTAGAGATTATTAATAATTATACATTTCATTTAAATTTCGCCCTTTTAAAACACTCAAGGACACTGAACAAACAAGTTAAAAACAACATAACAAACCATCAGCATCTTACAAAAATAAACCATTACAGGGATTCTGTAATTGTGGATAACTTCCAAAACAATTATCCACAAACACAGGGGAAAAAAAATCCTCACTATATTTACAATAGAAATCCTTTAAATTCTGATGCAAACATAGCCATGTCAAAGGTTGTTCTCAACGTTGGTATCATAAACTACTCCTATTAGACTGATCATTATAAAGGAAGGTCCTGTCAAGTCTTGTTGGGCCTATGTCAAGGTATGCCAAAGCTTTAAATAGAAATGCTTTCAAAATGAATACAATAAGGAAGAATTGTCCCTTCTCCACCTGTTGCTGCAAACTGCCACTCATTTGGCTGAAAAAAGATTTCTTAATCTACTTCTGCAGAACACAATGACAAATGAAAGAGGTAAATCTGCTACTACTTGATCTGAATCTGTAACATGTGAATATCCTTACAATGCAATAAGCACATAATGTAGCAATACAACTAAAGCAAGAAGAGATACAAAAATACTTTGGTGCAGAATCACCAATTCATTTCAAATTATCGATAATTTCTCCTGCTCTCTGCTGCTTTTCCCACTTGTCCATTTTAAATTATATATTGCTAAAAACCCACATTGCTGTCAGAAAATAGCCTTGTCTGTCCAATCTGTTTTTAGAATCAGTATCAGAATGAAATATTTTATTGATCCCCAAAGGGAGATTGCTTTTTTGTTAACAAGCTACTCCATTCAAAGTGTTAAATATAAGCACATATAACCATTACAGATACAACTTTTGTAAAAAAAAAAAGTGTGTGTATGTATATATATATATATATATATATATATATATATATATATATATATATATATATATACAAAACAAAGAAATAAAAGAACATGGAAATATATTATTTACTGAACAAGACAAGCAGCTTGCAGAAATAGATTTTCTAAGTCTCAGTTGGTTCCTTTACATAAATCCTCACTCTTCTGGCAGTCTACCTACTACACTCCATCTCGTCACCACAAGCATAAATTCACAGTAAAGAAAGCAACAAAGACCTCAGAAATGTTGCAGACACGCCCCTCCCGTCTCTCTTCTTGTTCCAATGTCTACTCGTCGACCCACCACAGAATTTTCTTTTCCTGACCCCTCTAATGTTCATATTGTTGTGGTTCAGCCTGTTGACATTTACCCCAAGTGTTGAATGGGTGCATTACAATAGAGTGTCTAATGTAAGGACTGTTTGTTAGCTATAAAACCCTGTCACAAGTTAATATTAGCTGTCTGTGTGGCCTTACAGTCATTACTGAGGATTGCATTTTGTTTAAAATGCCAAGTCAGACAACATAACATCACTTTTCACTTACATATAAACATACTGTGAGGAGAATCTATATTAAAAAAATAATTTTTTTTATACTAAAACAGAAGCAAAAAGAAGAAAGGAGAAGAAAAAAAAGACTATTTCTTTAGGGGAACAATTCATATCAGTTTCTGAATCACAGTTACTGAGACAAACACATAAAAAGGAAAAGCAAAACAAAAACATGGAACTCTGCGTGGTACTTTCCCATCACATGCATGGATGTATGATCAGGGTGGCCCTGCATGCTGATTACAGACCTGTTTGCTAGCACCATAATAGCGGCCTATGGAAACCACAATAAAGACAAATAAGATTTAGTGGGAGGAAATGAACCCCACTCATTTGCCTTTCCAAGGGAATAGAGTAGCACCCTCTGTTTTGCTGTTGAATATGGGAATATTTTCAAGCAGAGTCAAAGTCAAATTTGCAACGTTATGTTGTTTATTCCCACAGCAATGCCTTATTTGACATTCCGACAGACAAATATGTTAGACATGACAAAAAGCTTTTAATTAAACTTAGACTTGTCCCAGTGCCTCACATGACTCAGTACAATACAGTACTTGCTAGATTCCTAGTGTTGATTCCCATTGAAGAATAAGGACCACTAATTGTCATGAATCTACGAGAGGGCAAATGGCCACGAACATCTCAAAAAACCCAACTGAGAGAGCAGAAGCAAGCTTCTAACTTTGCAGGGGATATGTCTGTTGTCTCCCTGGCCTGTTCAGACACACATCTGAGATTTCTGTCTACCAGATAAATCCAGATGGAAGGTTCTTTGGTGGAAAACTGTTACTGGTGGCCAACCCACTCATCTACAATGGCTATAAACATGAACTGGCTGTATCTGCAAACAAAATTAAGCCTAGAGCAATGCCAAGGGGGAAGAGCCAGAAGTTGAAGCAGGAAATGGGACAGAGATGGGGGCGTTTAAAAAGTAGAGCAGGCTTGTGTCTAGGTCTGAAGTACCTCTGCTCCCAATATAAATAATTAGTTACCGCTCAGAGCAAGAACACTAAAAAACATTTTTTTTGCTCTCGTATCTTAACTTACTGTAGCTCTTTAAGAGAAATTACCTGAAATCAGACTCGGTTAACCTATTAGCTTCTTGGGACACACTTTTTCTCAACATATAAAACAGAAGCAGTTGAAAGAATTATGCAATTCAAGACATCACGAGTCTGCCTACAGGACTGTAGGCAGCTGATCCTGTTCTCCCTGCTGCGAGGGATGTGGGTAAGGGATGGTGAGTCATCCTCAGTTAGAGAGAGATCAGTGACTGACAGTGTGTCACCCACAAGCCAGGACAGGGTGGCTCTGACGCACACAAACAATTTAATGCTGTGCTGTACATTTTCTCTCAACAGTCTTTCTTTGATGTTGCAACATTTAGTTTTAATGCTCAAAAACCACAAGTGGATTCTCAAAGAAAACAAACAAACACGGGTATCTATCCCGACCTCACTCACCACGCTTAAAACACACTCCACCCAACTGGAGTTGGGTGAGGTCCGCAGGTGAGGTTTATTTGTAGCACCTGGTGGGAATCTCCCAGCCATGCCAGATCAAGAAAAGAGAACTTTTTATACCTGTATGAGATTAGTATATTGTTGACCTGAAGTAATATCAAGATGGCACATTCAAACAGACAAAAGACAGGTGAGATAGTTTACTCAGGTGTTTGCAGCAAAGCTTTCAAAAGAGAGGCTCAACAAACCCTCCAATGATTGCTTCCTCCAAGATGGAATTTGTACAAAGAGGAGCCACCCAATCTTCTAGAAAAAAACTTTCAAAACCTATATTTGCTTGTATACTCTGTTTAAAGCTGGGTTGAAAAGAGAAAACAATGATTTTTACAATTCTTTGTCTTTTCTAGAATGATGATTTCAAGTTAAGAGATGGTGGTCAGAAGGTGTTTCTAGTATACCTGTGTATTGCATTCTTTAATTAGACTTGGGCTGGAATAAGGAAGTAAGTAAAGACAAAAGGATGTTTTTCCTAGCAGATGATGATAGTGATGGGAATTCTAGGGCTAAATGAACAGTAGGGAAAAGCCATCCTCAGTTCTTCGTTGCTATATGCTTCAGGAATTTTTTGAAGGCTCCCTAACTGTCTTTCAGACAAACTAAATGAAAACCAAAGCTTGGCACAGTAATGTCAATTCATTAGCTTTATGGATTAATAGAATAACATTCAGCTTTAAGGGCCGCAGACCTGCGTTAAAGAAAAACAATAATGACTATCAGTCACAAAACACAGTCTGGGACTTCCATTTAGCCTTCAAAGTATTTTTAGTTCCATTTTCATCTATTCAATCAGAGTACACAAAGGTATAGTTACCTAATGTACCATAGATGTACATTAGGGGTTTGTATTTGATATCGTAATATTTCAGGCTATTATTATAGCTATTATTATAAAATAAGAAAGAAGGTAGTTCTTATACTGTACTGCAACTTTTGGGTTGCAAGACGACTATTCGTCCCCTTGAGCCACAGTCGCCTCACTCACAGACCTGGCCTATAACATTCAATTATATACCCTGGTGAAAAGAAGACTTTGACAGAGTGTCAGGTCTGTCAAAGTCCTGACAGCAATTTGTTAGCACCAAGGTGCAATAACCACCAACTTACTGTTATACTTTTAACACTAGTTAGCATCTGCTTTAGAAACTTTTTCTGTGAAGGTAACGATTTGATTTAATTGAAAAAAATAATAATAATAACTACATCTCTATTCTTTTGTTTCAGTGTTTGAACATGAATGTGTGTAAGCGATATCAGCACATCCATACACTTCCCTATTTTCCTTCTTCTGTTTTCATTTGAACCACTGTGCAACCACTAATAAAGCACAGCCACAACCTAAAACTTGGTCATACCAAAATACTTTGTTTATGTACAATAGTTAATGACAGTTTATATTTTAAGCAGACCCATTTCACCATAGCTTTTTCTTTCATTACCTAAGCAAGGCAGCTCCTGGGCTAATCCTCTGAGGGCAGACCAAGGCCAAACAGCTTGTAATACTAAACCGTGATCACCTGGGAGATTTGCAATGCACATTTAAAATTTGAATGAGAAGCAAACAGGTCTAGCCTGGGAATGTCAGGGATACGGGGAGACACCCCGCCTCCAGTTCCCACACTGTGACAAAACATGTTTGAAGCTGACGTAAATGCAAACTGATTTTTAAAAAAAAGAAAAAAGGAACAACAAAAAAAACTACCCTTTAACATATTTAGCCATATTTACAATTTTAAAGGTGATGTGAAAAAGTGTGAATATGAAATTGGAACATGCAGATTAATATTTGATTATTTCTCTTAAAGACTCTCTGTGCTGGAGGCTCTGGAGCATCTGGACTATGTGAGAAACAGGCTGCACAGGAACCAACAGTGACAAAACTTCTCCCCAGAGGGAATCCTCTTACAGCACTTCTCTTTAAACTCCAAACGCCAGTTCCTTGGAAAAATGACACTACAGTCTGCTGATCAGTGCAACACAAATGGCTGATAAAAATTTTTTTTTAAAAAAAGGCTGTTTGACTGGATGAATTGAAACTAGTGAATAAGAAAAGAAGCCAAACTAGGTTTCAGGTGAACAAATTACACCAGCTTCCTACTTCCTTTCAAAGGCAAGTTGGCATCAGGGACAAACAAACTTCTGCAGTCTTTCAAGAGTACGTCTGGATTTATTTGACACCTGTTCCTCTTGAACCACGCATGCACAGTTTACGCAGAATACAGGCTACTAAAATGAATTAATGGTGCCCGTGGTTGATATCTCACACAGAATTATACTTCCCTTATACAGCAGGTGCTAAAGCAGCAACAGGAAATTCTACCATGAAACTGAGACGTCTGCATTACGTCTGCTCACGCTCCTGTCTAGGAAGTTTCTGTTTCTGCAAGATAAAGATCAAGGTGTGTCATCCCTGTCGACACACCTTGCTGTCATCCCTGCAGATGTTGCTGCTCACGACATCCATCACTGAAGTCACTCACCTTGTTGGGATTCAAACAGTCTTGTTATTTTTCCCCAAACAAATGCATGGTCAAAGGGGAAAGTGAATTTAGCACATGTTTATCACTTCTCTAACCACCCAGCTGCCTCTTTAGCACCTTGGCGTTACTTCAAAGCCCGACACCAAAAGTTTGGCTGACAAACATTTCTGGATTTAAAATGTGTTCAACAATGCCAAAGACATGACACTGCATTTTATTTAGATGAGTAGCAACAATGATGTCAATAATTGTTGCAGATAGGCATGGATTGGTATAAGGTTC
Source organism: Xiphophorus hellerii (assembly GCF_003331165.1). NCBI lineage: Eukaryota > Metazoa > Chordata > Actinopteri > Cyprinodontiformes > Poeciliidae > Xiphophorus > Xiphophorus hellerii. The sequence goes on along the minus strand of NC_045690.1, from coordinate 9,326,559 downwards.
TCTATAATAAGAAGATTAAACAGCATTAGTGTATTTACACACAAACATATTTAAAACAACTTATTGGCCAGTTCAAATATTCTCAAATTAAGATTTAAAACAACATTATCTTAGTAAGAGCGATGGCTGAAAGAGTCAACTATTTGAAAAAAAAATTCTACTGGCCAAAATCAGAATCGGCAGGTCAGGCTTTTTAAAGATCAGTGACCAGCCAGAAAACTGCAACCCGTGCACCACTAGAAATAACAACACATGATTTAATAACCTCATGAAACAAGCTATTACAAAAGTCTAAGATTGATTGTTGTGGAGGGAAACAAAAATGTTTGAGAAATGATGAATTTGCCACGAGATTATACAAAAGAAAAATACTTTTAGTTATAGGAAAGAAAGAAAATTTGTGGGAAAGAAAAACTGAGGTGAAGGCATTAACATCAGGGATTTCAAATTAAAGGCCTAAAGGTTGTATGCCCTGAAACCTTCATGGGTCCCCAGTCCTGAAAATCTGAATCACATGACTCTATTGCCAACTCAGCATCTGTCAACTTCAATAGAGTCCTGCAAATAAATTAATGATTTGATTGAGGTGTGTTGAAGCAGACACACATAAAAGTTGCAAGAGTTTGACAGCCGTCCAATAGAGGATCACATTCAGTTTTGCTGGGTCACACCAATATGACTTACAAGTGCAGCTGTCACTCCTTGTACTGATGTGTGGCGACCCAGGTTATTTGGTCTGAAACCACCTGTTGTTTAAACACAGGGATGCACAGAAAGATCCGGAACGGTTGTGAGCAGCAATGGCTAATTTTATGCTTCACAAGCCCTGATCAGTGAATGACTGGTAGGAAACAATATCTCATCTTCTGTCTGATTAAAAAAATGTCCCAAAGTTTACAGTTACAGGAACACTCTTCTGTGTGGAGGTTGTTACTGAGGGAAGAAAACTTGATTACATGTTTAAATTGAAGTCAGACAACAAACAAAATAGTGTGGAAAGCTTCTAGAAAAGAAATTATTTCCACAGAGGCATATCTGTTGTTCTTTTGTACTGCTGCTTTTATTCAGGGACCAATCAACAGAAGGTCAAACCTATTACAATAAAGTTGCTACGATTTTTCTTTATAATAGTTAAACCCCTTCTGACCTGTAAAACACTGGATAATGAAATGACTATTTTGGAAATCTCACCAAGTGAAACGTTTTCTAACATGTACAAGGGATATACTGTTGAGAAGTCTTGCCTCACTAATCATGACAAATGCTAAAATAAGATGCTAAGGACAGTTTAGAATGTCAACTTTGCAATTGTTTTGTTTTTAAGCTGTGCAACTCTGACTACGTCCTCACAATCAGAGTGATGACTCAATGTAAATAATAATTGTTCACTACAGAAGAATGCGTAAGGTTCCTTTTATAGTTGCAAGTGAACAAACATTTTTCCTGAAAAGGAATGAAGGAGATATAATGTAATTATTTTTATTTGGGCTCTATTTGGACAGATCTTTGATACAAAAGTAGCAATCATTTATATGTCCACTCTTTCTGATACTTGGTTTTTGTAATTTAACTTGGCAGCATGTAAGAAATGATACACTGGAGGGGATTCAGTGCCTCAGCTTGCTAAGAATTGGACAGGAGCCATTCAGTCTGACAGAAGTTGCACCAGTTTATATGTCTGGAATGCCCTGTTAAAACCCAGTAGGTCCACAATGGACTAGAGGGGAGGGATTGGTGAATGAAATACTATTCAGCTGAGTTAGAGCTAAATATTCTCATGAACGTCCCAGCTCTTCACAGATGAAGTGCTGCCTGTGTGGAATCAGGACTATATTTGGAGCAGTACTTTCGTCACATGATTTAAACTTCTTGCCTCATGAAATTGGGCATGTACTGTAAGTCATTGTTTTGATGTAATTTGTGGAAGTTATTCAGGTCCAACCAAACTCAAATCGCAGGCACGGTTTTAAAATACATTTATTGAGACTATTCTCAATAAATGTATTCATTGCAAAAAAAAGTGAAGTTGCCTCTTCGAGGAAGTGATCCCAACACATGAGATATGGCTTAGCAGTCACACGACACCATAGGACCAGCTGGAAAATCAGAGCTTGTGGTGAAGGACAACTGCTACAGGCCATTTCTAGGCACCAAACAAAAAAAACAAGTGTCTAAATTCAAAGAATCAAACTCCCTTTCACTGGCAATAAGCATCAAGCGACAATCACTTGATCTCTTCTGACAATGCAGGTGATTAGCAACGGCTTCAATAGACAAAGAACTGTGGCTGAGTCCTGCTGAGGAGAACAGCCTGAGGCGAATGAGGACAAAGGTCTTCATATAGTTGCTTCCTGAGATGATCATTTGACTTCAGTCACAAATAAGGAATGAAGGAAGGAAGGAAGATTTAGACAGTGGGTTACTGAGTAAAGTCTACAAATAATTTTACACACTATTTTGTTTTTTTCATATTCATCCATAAATCAAAAAGTATAGGAAACCCTGAAAAGCTGAGTTCCTGGGTAATGTTTTAGACTGCAACAACCATTGCTGCATATTAAAAGTTACTCAAAAGCTTTCCATGTTTTGTGGCTCTGGCAGATTAAAAGTTGACCCACCTGCTTGGAGCATAATTGCAGTCTACACCCACAGTAAACACCTATAACTAAAGCAAATAGTTGTTTAGCCAACTCAAACCACACCAGTTCAATGCTTTTTCGGAAAGCTTCTGTCATCCACTAATGTGCAAAAACAAAACTGCAATAAACTCTTCTGATGTAGTCCAAACATGACAACCCAGCATTTAACTCAAAACCCCAAATTAGATAAAGATGCAAACTCATATTCCCCGTTTATGCATCACCTGGTTTGAATGTGAAAAGGGTGTGTGAATTTTTCTCATGCTCATGCTTCTTCCCCTCTGTTGTGTTTGTAGGGGGGCTACAAACCCCACGATTAGGAGCTGCACAAAAATCTGCTGAGTCAAATTTTCACCACTCTGACAGCAATGGAGGTTTGTATTGATAAATAATCCACAGTCAATGGGTGCACTAGCTGGGCTTTTTTTCTCCACATATGCCTGGATAATCCCTGTGCTCCCTACTGACACTCCCATTGACAGAACATACCTCTGTCTGATAAACAGACAGGGCTGAGTCACACAATATGAGAGTTTAAAAAAAAGGGAAATCACCTAAGCTTTGTTATGGGAAGTTGTTTATAGTGACGCATACAGAAACAGGCTAGTATCCAAACTGATCATTGTTTTTAAGTTCATGTTTCATTTTCTTGCAACATATCAGGAAAATTAATAAGATATTAGTTTTGGTCTTTGGAACAGGTTCGCCTGTCACTGCTTTACATTCCTCTTATCCTCACATTCGCTTAGACATAGTTATGCTGTGACTGGAGATGGGTTCAAAGATTAATGATGTCACCAACATAGCAAGCATTCCTTTCAGTGCCTTAAACAAGTCTGTGGGTCCTCGAGAGCTATCCGCAAATAATGAAGGGACATATCAGAAATAATTGATTACTGTTCATATTTTTCTAAATATCTAGTTACACTTTATGTTTCTGTCATATTTTAACAGGAACATTGGTGTTTGTTCCATTTCAACAGCTGGTCTGTCCTATTTAGGTCCCAGGTATTCGAGCAGATTATCAACAACTAGACTTTTAAAGACTTTTTATCATACTGTTTCTAAGGTTTAAATCACTTTAATGAGCTAATGATAAGTATTTACAGTTTTCCTTTGGCTGTGTAGAGCATAGAGAAGCTCAGCCCTCATCTCCCTCACTTATTGCTGTAATCTGCCAGTAAACTGCCTGAAAAATGACCACAGCATGGCAGGTAAAGAGATACTACTCACCATGTTTTGTTAAGATAACATTTAAAAACTACAGATAGCAAATTACATGGTCGTTAAGGAGCCAACTGCAGACAAGCCACCTGAGCAGAGTGCCCAACTAAGTAAACAGATAAGGTCAGCCTTGAAGACTTTAATTACTCTAAAAAGAACAGAACAGCAAAACAGTGCAATATTCTGCACTTAAAGCACTACCAGGCTGACATCGCTCTTCAGTGTGGATTATGTTACTGAGTGGAGCAGACTCAAAGTAGGCTATTTTCATTATCAGAGAGGTGTTTAAAACAGTCAGAAGCCAATGAAGAAACTATGGCCAGGAAACAAAGAACAACAACCATCACTTTTTAAGATGATACTACTTTAAAACCAGGCTAGTTACTTGAGCTGGTAGCCTGACCAAATAATCCAGCTATAGAGAGCAGAGGGTTAAATGGTATACAAGAAGAACTTTAAAAAACAACAACACATGTTATCCTGTGGTTATGTTATCATGTAACACATTTTGAATGGTCTTGTTGCTGAAATGTGCAATATAAATAAACTTGATCATTTAGTTGTTGTTTTTTTTCTTGAGGCTTTAAAAAATTAATTAAAAGAAAATGTTACAACTTCATAGCTCTACCAGTAAATGTTTCTATTTAGAAGCAGAGAGATTAATTACTTTTGAAAATCATCACATCAACCTATTTAATAGTTATTCACTGTAAATGAATAACGTCAGAGTAAATATTTGAATATTTGAAAAACATAAACTACATGGTCAAAGGAGTTACATTTAATCTACCATGGCTGGACTAGACTGTGACTTGAAAGCTAAGGGCCACAAGGGCACAATGATTACTAGTATGCATCAGTATAGCTTAATTAAAAATATTGAGCAAAACAATAGGGTGCAGGCTCGCTCTCTCTCTTTCTCTATGAAAGTGCAGTTTAAACATCGGGAAAAAAAATTATTTTGTCAGACTAACAGCTTAAAAATTCACTCATAGTGAAAAAAATATATATACAAGCATCACTGGTTTTCTAAGTTTGCTAAGTGAGAGTAAAGAAGGGAATGTGGTTCTATTGTTATGCGGCTGAGTGAAGGTATGCTGTCACACTGGAGCAGTTTCTATGAAACTAACTACAGAAAACGAGAATCGAGTTTTAACAGTTGTGAAATTGTGATGTTAGGACTGTTAAGCACAAACAAAACATTGACTAAAAACGTTTCACTCACCTTTCATCCAGTCGACAACTTGTTTTGGCGTCCACTTTGTTATCGGATCCATGGCTTCTTTAGTAACAAAGTCAAAGACAGAAGAAAAATAAAACAAAAAGGTGACGGCGCCGATAAAAAAAAAAGTATTAACTTTCAACTCTCCCCTGTCATGTTCTTCACACAAGCACGGCGACTTTAGTCTGCGTTCACTCACTAAACAACTCTGAACAATCACGCATGACTGGAGGCTGGACTGACTAAGACCGACATCCCCTACAGCGCCTCACTGCCCGGGTTGGGATTTGTGGTGCCTTCAGGGACTCCAGGAAAAAACACAATTTATGTGAAGAAGACTTTTCAAGAAAAAAGGAAAAACTTTACCAGTTCAACACTTCTGAGGTAGCGTTTTTCACAATGTAATATATTTTGTACTGATTTAGTATTTTTCAGCTCCTCGCTGCCCAGAGTGGGACTGATGCTGCCTTCATGGACTGCTGGAAGGAAAAATACGCAATCTGTTTACAAAAATGCTTTGTAGTGAGCAGTCATTATTTAAAGGTAGATTCCTTTATATGTATTCGTTTATATATGATTTTTTTTTATTTTACACCGACACAAATTATAATAAAATTTGATATCACAGTACTTTTTAAATCTATGGAAGACTGAAACAACACTAATCTTTCAATAAAAGAAAATATATCCAGACCAGAGAACACCAGCACAAATCTTTGAACAAATCTTTATGCTAAAACAAATGCTACAGAAAGCACTCTGTAGAATGTGACGTTGCTGATTTATTCAAACTTTAAAACGATTATTTTATTACTTTTGGGGAAAACAAAATACAAAGTATATCTGAGATTTGAGAACAAGTGTTGTATAAACAATTTTTTATATAATAGTAATAATAAATTTTCAAAAGTGAAGCTAGTTAAATCTAAATTATCATAATTTTTCTCGTTATGATACAACCCTCCTCCCCTCACAAAAAATAACAATAATAGTAAAATAAAATAAAATAAAATAAAATAGAAAAAAAAGACGACCAAATGACTCACCACTGACCTCTACTGGTAAGCGTTGATGTTGTAGCACACCGCTTCGCTTTGCCACAATGAAATAAAACCTTATCAATAAGGTAAAACCAAATAAAGCCAATCTATAATGACTGTAATTGTTGCTCCTTTCGTATGACAAAAAAATCTTTAAAGCTTTATGAGTAATACAAATTTTCAAGCAGCGAAACCTCTTTTGAGTTATGGAAAACATTCTTGTTGGTGTGCTATGAAGAGCTCTGGGAACCTATAGACGTGGTCTGCAACTCCAGTCCGTGAGTGTCACTAGAGTGCCCTACTCCAATGTACCTGAATCAAAAAGATAAATTACAGGTCCATCTGATCATTTGTTTATGCCGTGACTCTGTCAAGAAGTGTGAGGTGGAGACAGTTAGATTTGTTCTAGACATTCTCACCCATATTTTTTTCTGTTCAACGCAGAACCTCTGCAACAGCGTTATATTTTCTGCAGTTATTGTCAGATATTCTTGTGGGATTGTACTGCATTTAACTTCATCCATCTTCTCTTCAAAGCTTCAAACTACAAACAGGACCACTTATATATTTCCTTTTTAAATTTCCCTTTTTCAAAGCCACAAAGGAACAAACTCCTTAAAAGATGTAAATCTTTCTCAGCTTCCTCTTCCAAAAGGCTGAAACACACCTTAGAAACTGGGAGAAAGTCCCTCTCCTTTCCACTATCACACAGCTGTACTATAATCAGCTCCAGATGACAGTTCTACTGTTGTTGCTGTCAAATGTGCAACACTTAGCAGCGCTGAACAGAGGAAAACACACAGAAGTCTTGAGTTGTCTGTCTTTTTGGTGCTCACAAGAAATATAATTCAGACCTTTTTTAATCAACAATGTTTTAATACCCCTACTTTACTTCAATCTCAAATGCAAAGACACAGTTTTATGAGCAGTGTAAAATAAAACAAGCCACTTTTAATCTCCTTTTAGATAAGATTTACAGTATTTTGGTTCAAGTGGTTGCTAGGCGTTACTGATTGTACCGGACGGGGTCAAATCCTGCCATTGAATTTCTAAAGGAGCGGTCTGGAGTTATGGGGCTTAAGGTGGGGTGGAATTCCAAGGAGGGCCTCATGATAGGATTAAAGGAATCATGGGATCGCTGTTAAGGTGAGGCAGATGGGTGGAAATGGTGCTTTGTCTCATATGAAAAACAACATGATGGAAAAGGCATGAAATAGAAAAAAAAGGAACAATTGTGAGTTAGGAGATCACATTTTACAATAGACTCCTAACTCTCCTCTCATAAGACACAATTGTTGTCTGCATAAACATTTATTAGTTGTTCTCTTTACATGATAGAAACAGGCTAACAATTTCATATAAACAAAAGCAGACACATGAAAGAGCAGCAGAGGAAGTAATCTGCTTTTCTGTGTGAGACGACAGGATGTAAAGAGCTTGAAAGAGTTGCTTCAGTGAGAATGAGCCCAACTTCCTGCCTTTGGCAGGTTTGCTGACTAAACACTGAACAGATTTACAGGGGGTGAGAAAATGTTAAATAACCTGCTGCTAAAACTTTATTCCACTCAGTTGGGCCATGTCAGTGTGGGTGGCCAAGTAATATTTCCTAAAAAAACCAAACCAAAAAAACCACAGATCCAGGTATATAGGATGGCATTTGGCATCAAAATTGGGATGTGCCTTTAGATGTTCATTACAAAATTATCACAAGCTTTGACCTGTCGGGTAATCATATATTTAAAGCTGAATCAGAAAAGACTGATAATCTTTTCATCTGATGTGTAGGATGAGAGTATTCATGACACATTAAACCCCCCAAAAATATATTTCTGGGATTTTATGTGATAGACCAAAACACGGTAGTGTATAATTCTGAAAGGACAGATTTTGTTCGGTTCATAAAAAAAGAAGAAAAAAAGTCTTGCTTCCTTTTGTTTTCAGACCCCTTTGTATTTACTCTCCATGTGTTTAGATTTTATTTAGTTATAACAATAATGCAAGTCACAATTTTTAACATTTTATTTGTAAAAACAAAACAATAACTTTTTCCTTCTACTTTGGAATTATACACTAATCTCTGGTGGTCAATCACATAGTATCCCAGTAAAATACATTGAGGTTTGTAGTTATATTGTTGCAAAACATAAAAAATAATGACAATAATTTTAACTTTAATCTCTTTTATTAAGCATTTAGATAATAGGTTGCTTTAGTAAGAAAACATTAAAACGTCTATGTGTGACTCCTGCATACATGGAGTTACAACTTATAACATAGTGCATACTTTCAGGTGAAGAGCTTGACATCACGATAATACATTGATGGGAAGGCTCATGGGGCATTTTGTGGATTCGAAGGAATGCTGGGCCTGGTGTTGAGGTATTCCAAAACAAAAACCTGAAAGATCTTGTTCAGGTTCTGAATTGTGGAGCGATCCAGGTTTTCTTCGTTGTCGTCAAATGTGTGCCACACAGACGGGAAGGGATAGGGTATGAGGTGGAGGATCCGAACACCTAAATCAGATAGAAAGGGGGGCAGAATTAGGTAAAAAATAAGAAAAAGAAGGAAAGAAAGAAACTAATTGGAAGGCAAGGTTGTTCTTATGCGGCTGGTACAGACCTCTGTTTAGGAACGGTATATGATCGTCAAGAATACGGCCGACTGGACGATTAGGCCAGAAGTACTGCACATTGTTAGGATGCTCAACAAGCTGGTTCATAGAATGCAGACGTTTTTCTGAGTTTAGAAATGGAAAGAAAACGACAGAAAATGTTCAACTGTTTAGTTGAAGAAAATTCATGTATCTTTTAAATTAATTACTTTATCAGGAGTGTTTGGATACAGTCTAATGCCACCTAAGCTGGGCAACCAGGAGGAGCAAAGAAACTTAGAGGGGCTGCAGAGATCCACAGCTCACGCAGGAGAATCCAGTTACAGGTTAACTAATAGTTGTGTAATCCACAAATCTGGCCTTATTTTGAAGAGAAAAATTCATTGTTGGAAAAAAAATGAAGCCACAAGACGTCCTCGCTACTGAGTGCATAAAATATGCACCGTAGTGCATCTTTTATCATCATCATACACTGCGTTCAAGGAGAAACCCCAGATCCTCATTTGTTTGAGATTTTTCAGATGATTCTGCAAGTCACTGTTTTTTATCTACCAAAGTTCATTTGTGTTGACATCTTTGCTATGCACCTGAACAGGTTCAACAGGCTGCTTACACATCAGGGTTAAATGCAAAGATATAATCTAGTTATTCTACTTTACTAAAAAAACAAAACTTTAGCTTGTTCAATTCTGTCTTACTCTTGCAAACTCTTGGTGACAGTCTTCAGACATGAGTAAAACAAGGGAAGAGCGTTTTTTTTTAATCCACACTCATTTATAATGATTATTTACCAATGTCCTGCAGTCTGGTGAGCCAGGAGGTGGTGCTGGGGAACTGGTTTCCGAAGATGGGATGAGGGGCCCCAATAAGGTCTAGCAGCACCAACAGGTCCTGTAGGGGGGAAGAAAAGGGAGAGGTAAACGATACAGACAAGTCAGATTTTCTCACGTGAAACTCTTGTCGCACATTCGAAAGATAAACTCGTTGACACAGAGCCGATTTTACGATAATCGCATCCCATACGTGTGTTTTCAAGTGTGACATCATGTGATCCATTGTCCAACTCCCAGACATGACACAATTAACCACAAGTCACACCAAACTCCCATTTATGCACACAGACACCACAGCTTCAGTAAAACGTACTGTGGAATGTCTTCATTTCTTGATATTATTTTTTGCTATTGTTCCATACCTAAAACGTAGAAAAATTAAAACACAACAAATGTGTTTTTTTTTTATTTAAGATTATTATTGCTTAGAACTCAGAAGATTGTACGTGTAGAAGTTTAATAACGAAAGAATAATTGTGATCCCTAAAATGGACAGGAAGTCAACTCTCTCACTCTCTGTTGTGAAGATGAAGTGCATGTGAAGCACATGCCACCTACTGGCCAGCCAGTGTAAGTAAAAACGTCACCAAACAATTGACAAACAGACAGACAGAAATGCAAATATCCTAGTCTATTGATTGTTATATATGAAATCATGCATGATTTTTTTCTTTTACACACTTGAATATTTCAGAAAACTTTAATATCAGACAATATTATTGATATTTTTAATATATTTCAAAGTTAATACATGACTCAGTTGTTCAACTGTCTATCCATCTATCCATCCATTTTCTGTACACCCTTGTCCCTAGTGGAGTCGGGAGGGATGCTGGTGCCTATCTCCAGCGAACGTTTCGGGCGAGAGGCGGGGTACACCCTGGACAGGTCGCCAGTCTGTCGTAGCAGTTGTTCAACTGATTCAAGAATTTAACAACTTTTTGAAAAGTAAATTTTAAAAAACCCACTATCGACTATTGAAAACCATCAAGGTGTCATAACTGACTTATGAAAGGATAGTTATTCTAATCCCATGTAGACTGAATTGAGGAGAATGAACTGCTCTTTACTATGCCATGCAGTTGGTTGGTGTCTCTGGCTCCTTCGGGATGCGGGGTGCTCTCCATCTTCTCTGCCAGGTGGCGAGAGCCGTACAGCGAGTCCGTGGAGGTCCACTGGAAAAGAGCCTCCTCACCATCAAAGAAGATCAACTGCAAGGTCAGATTGGAGTTGGAGCTCTACATGGGGGTATAAGAAAAGAAACTCGTGTTACATTATTACTATTTTTAAAGATTTACTGCCATCTACAGGTTCTAAGATTACATCAATACTCTCTCCATTAAGCATAATAAAATAATCACACATTTTATTGCCTACTACATTGATTATGAGCGTGTTGCATTGCAATTGAGGTATTTGTATTCAGTAAATGAGCATTCACTACTACTTGTTAGTTATTCACCAAACACAACTGAAATCTCAACATTACCAACAATGCAAAATCTAATATTTTAAATTAATTTGGTGGAGGTGCAATTCACATTCAGGTTTGTTACCTTCTGAGTCTTCAGTTCTTCATCCAGGGCTCGTGCCAGCTCCAACATCATGGCGCATGGGACAGCTGAGTCTGTGGCGCCTTGAAACTCCCTCCCGTGCCCCTCAGGGGGGTAGTACTTGGAGTCGTAGTGACAGGCAAGAACCAGGTGGCGCTTAGCCGATGGGTTCAGTGTGGCAACCAGGTTGGTGAAGGGCAGCGGTCCGTATGGCGTTTGTGACTCAAAACTGTCCTCCGTAACTTCCCAGCCTGCTCCGAGGGAACCGAGGGTTGTTTTTATATGCTGTCAAAACACAAAGTGTTTGTAAAAACTCAGGTAACTTGAATTTACACCAAACCTGCATAAAAACATTGAAATTGTTTTAATTTTTCATTGTATTTTTCACATTAAACATATTGTTTAATGTGCTGCTGGTATATATTCAAAATATTGAGAGTTCTTAATTTTCATGCATTTTATGGATAGAACACATATAAAGTCATATTTAATAAACTGTAATATGCATTCCAATGAGGCTTGTTTGTCAGATTAAAAGTACTTATTGAAAATAATACCCTTTAAACAGGTAATAAACATACTTAAAATAAAACTTAAAAACATCATGCAGACGTTAATAAGCTTAATAAACTTACGTCCTGAACTGCCTGGCTGCCAGCAGAGCCCGGGTACCGGGTAACCAGCAATGGCCTGAGATCCCTCTGCCACATCTGTGCCAGATCGGTGTGAGAGAGGGCAGTACGGATCTCCTCCTCACTTAGTTTAAGCGCTCTGTGCCTGAGCTGCAGAAGAATACAGACAAAGGAGGGATTCAATTAATATTAAGAAACATGAAAAAAAGTTTAGGGACAACCTGCTCCATTGTAATCATACGGTGCAATTTCAAAACATTATCAAAATGAACTGTTGTTATAATCACTGTTATACATAGCAGACGACTTATTATGACATGAAGTATTTTTTTTTTTGTGATGATAAGTTGGGAAACAACAAGAATGACACATCAGTCACACAACTGCTGATCTCTGTGTCTCACAACAGCAACTGCTGTTTAGACCAACTCATAAAACTGAGCGGGGTTTCTCATGTACATAATCATCATCTGAGTAAAAGATAAAGATAAATATTTGTCATTCAAAATACACTATGTATGTATGTATGTATGTATGTATGTATGTATGTATGTATGTATGTATGTATGTATGTATGTATGTATGTATGTATGTATGTATGTATGTATGTATGTATGTATGTATGGATGTATGTATGGATGGATGGATGGATATTATGAGCATTTGGAATTGTACTGATTAATTTGCATAGTTGATTTAACTAAGCTTATCAAAATTATTTCTAAAAACGGTATATGTTTATTTAATATTGTTGAGTAAGTACATTTTAATTTTTTAGATATATTTTTTCATTTTATCATTATATGTATTCCCCTCTAATATTAATATTTAACCAATTAGCTCCTCTGTATTTATTATTCAGCTTCCCTGACCCTGTCAGTTTGTTCCCTTCCTCAGTTTTTCCCCATCATCTGATTTCCTCACCTGCATCCAATGGTTTCTCCACTCTTCCTCAGTCTATACACAGCTCTCTGGTTTTAATGTTTCTGTATTCCCTTCCACAACATGATCTGTCTTCTACAGTTGTTGTCCTGGTTACTCCTTGTTTCCCTGTGTACCATAAATTTATCTTGTTTCTTACTTTATACTATACTATTCTACTTTTTACACATTCAGTTTCTGTGCTTCAAGGTCCTTTTCAAACCTTTCATAAACATGATAAAGCATGGCAAAACTACATTTCATTGTATTGTACATATTGTCAAACTCATTGTTTTCTCAATGATTGGTTGAACACATCTCATGGAGCAAGTTACAACTGTGTTAAGAGATATTGATTATTATTGGCTTTGAACATACACATACACACAAAGTTTTATTTAGTAAAGGTTAAATCCAGACACCAGGCATATTGAAAAATATTTATGTTTTCCTGTTTATAAGAATTCAGTGGAGTTACCGCAGCTGTCTTTACATTGTTTTTTTTTTTTATTTTACAGAAAAAATAAACATATTGATCCTTCAGTCCTATGACTCTTTGGTCCCAAAGTTCACCTGAGAACCATGGTTGTCCTGGAAACAAACCACCAATTGAAGTAAGAATTGAAAAGCCGTCAGTAGGCAGCTGAGGCCATGCTCCCCAATCCACTGACTCTACAATATACTGCTGCCTTCTTCCCTATATTCTAGATGTTTTTTAGGTTAGAAAATCTTTAGAAACAGAACCTAAAGCTGTACTTCAAAACTTTTGACCATTTTAGATTCCTATGTTATATTTATTTACAAAAACACAGTTAATTCAGTGGTATTGAATTGACCATGCATCATGCATAAGTAAACAATTCAGAATAGAGTAAAATATTCATTATTGCCCCACAATGAAAATTTAGGTATAGCAGCAAAGTGACAGGCAATCAAGGCATATGTTCACACAAAGATATAGGTATGCAAATATATAAAAACAATATTAACAATATATAAACAATATGAATTACTAATTGCCTTTACTGAATTACTATTCAGTAAAGGCAAAATAGCAACATATAATACTGTGCAGTTATCAAAAATAGCACACTCTGATGCAATTTGACTTAGAATTAAAAAGTGATAACTTATTACAAACAGCCTGAAAAACAAGCCTGTGATTTGCCTATGATTTTTTTGATAGCAAAAAAACTGTAATAAGAGCAGACTATCCACTTCTCCAAGAATTGTTCAAGATGTTAGAGTAAATACTCTGTGTAAGTCAAATGAGCATTCAGTCATTTCTTAGTGAAAGAGGCATTTGGGCACATTTTCTTCCGCATAAACAATGACCTGCAAAACCAGTTTGGAGCTTTATTTGGACGACTCTGGCTGACTCATACATCCATCCTGTAATTGCAACACAGTTGAACATAAGATGTAATTATGTGGCCACTGTGGCTGAATATAAGTCTGGACACCAGTGAGCTCAAAGAGGGTTAAAAAGTAAGGTCTATTTAAGGTCTATATATTCAAAGACCACTTGGGGGATCAAAGAGGATGACTGTGCTGCCATAGCAACTAGTTAAAGGGGAGAAGAGATGAACACAGATTGTGAACATGAACACCAGCCGTATCCAGGTGGACCTTAAAAGGAAGGTGAATGAACACTGACGAAGCAGCACCAAATTTATCATTTTCTCATGAAATCCTGACACTAGTTCTAGGAAATGTGATTGGTAATAATAGCACCTAAAATAATGCAGATAAACTGCATTGATTTTAAACATGGCCACAACAAAACATAATAAACAGTCGTAAAGATGTTTTTCTACAGAGAACAGAGGCTTTTAAGTGGAAAGGAACCAAATAATATGAGAATCAGCCTAATTAAAACACGATTTAGATTGTGAAATTAATTTCTGATCGTGTAAAAAACTAAGAGAATTCCTCAGACAGACACCGTGTAACCTAAGACAGCATACGTGAATTAATCATCTTTAATTGATTTACCTTTTCCTCTGTCCAAGGGACTCCATGAGTATGAAGGATGAATACCAGCCCGATTAATGCAGCATAAAACGAACGCATTATGGAAATCCTTTGGCTTCGTTCAGCCATCGATGTTGTCGCTCCTTTCCACATTCCTGTCTCTATCTCAGAGGGAGCTTTCAGATCATGTGAAAGGCGGGAGGGGAGTGCCTGTGGCTCCCAGCTTCACGGCGCGTCACCGAGGTCCACACGCACACACAAAAACATTTGTGTGCAACCGTGGTCAACACAAAGAGCCTTTAATACGGTTTTGAAACTTAAAGTATGAAATAAAATACCAAAATAGATATTTTAGTAATGCCTGCGGATCTTAGATCTCTTTTTCATTTTATTTTTGCTTATTTTTATTTCTGTACAAACTATTACATACACGGCTTTTTAAAAAAATCTATATATCACTATTAAAATAGCATTTTAGAAAAAAAAGAATAGAAAGAAAAAAGAAAGAAAGAAAAAACAAACAAAAAAATAGAAAGGTAAAAAAAATATATATTTACGTCACTCACCACGTGGTCTCATTTCCACGTGGTCAAACCCGGAAGTTTTCATCGTGCTCCTCATATGCCAACCTCTGTTGGGGGTCCGTTCATTTAGCAGACAACTCGACGTGGTTTTAGATTGTATCCAAACGTGCTTTTTTATGCCTCTCTGAAGAAATGGCTCAGGAAGTGTGCAGCTTGAAGGCGCAGCTTGAGGAGAAAGAAAAAGAGATCGCTCATCTCAAGAATAAACTGGCTCTGCTTGAAAAGGTATTGAAGTATTAGAACAAATATAAGATTTTGTTTGACGTTGGTGAAACGCTGTTATAATCGATTGACATTAATGTGTTGTTTTAACATAACATATTCCAATATGCATACTCCGTGTAAGTGTTAAGTAGTAGTGCATTTCTGTGCATTTCTTTGGCCACATTCTGACAATTAAAAGATCAATGAGCTTAAACAATGCAGCTATTTTTTACTGTTGATGCTGATTTACTCTGCATTAAGCCTAATTTATATCAATGTGTCTTTCAAAAGATACCAACATTTCTTGCAAGAAAGTAGTAACTTGACCCCTTGCAGGTCATTATCTAATCTAAAGATTGAACCCATGGAACTCAATAAAAGTTAGGTTGGAAGTTGCTCTTAATGCAAAGTCACAATTACAGTTATATATTTGGAAGTTGGGCTGGAGTATTTCTGCATGGATTTTGCATGTTCTTCCTGTCCATGCGTGGGTTCTCTCCGGGTACTCTGGCTTCCTCCCACAGTCCGAAAACATGACTGTTAAGTTAATTTGTCTCTCCATTAATTGTCCTTTGGTGTGAATGTGTGTGTGTGCATGGTTGTTTATCCTGTGTGTGTCTATGTGTTGCCTTGTGATTGACTAGCAACTTATGCATGGTGTACCCTTCCTCTCGCCCAGTGGCTGCTAGAGATAGGCACCAACCTCTTTCCAGATGTGAAAATATATTTCTTCTTATTTAATTTCCTTTACTGTAAATAGCTTGTGTTTGTTATGGTTATGGACTTTCAATAAATATGTCTTCATTGA
This sequence comes from Xiphophorus hellerii, assembly GCF_003331165.1. Taxonomy (NCBI): domain Eukaryota; kingdom Metazoa; phylum Chordata; class Actinopteri; order Cyprinodontiformes; family Poeciliidae; genus Xiphophorus; species Xiphophorus hellerii. The sequence goes on along the minus strand of NC_045690.1, from coordinate 9,310,314 downwards.
CTATGTTGATTTTAAGTAGACTGAATAAAAAATTTACCTTTGCCAATAGTTAATCTGCTAATTTCATTGATCAATTCTTGTGTAAAAGTTACTTAAAATACAAATGAACATACCAGAAGCTGATTTCATCCATTCCTCTAGGAAAACACATTTATAATGTACAACACATTGCCTTGGGATGGATATGCAGGCCTTTCTATAGTAGAACATGACAGTGAGAACCATATAATAAAACCCTGCATGTGTGCTAACAGAGCAACGCCTCAGTGCTGGAGCTCCAGGACAAAGTGACACCGCTCAATCCCCTAACAGCCAAACCAGCACTCAGCAATGAGGACATCATGCGCTACAGCAGACAGCTTCTCCTGCCCGAGCTTGGTGTAAAAGGTACCCATACAGACAACAGGGAGGTTCGGACATATAAAATTTATGATAGGATTATTTGAGCTGAGAGATTCTTCATTCTTTTCAGGCCAGCTGAACTTATCTGGAGCATCTGTGCTGATTGTGGGCTGTGGTGGACTAGGCTGCCCACTCGCCCAGTATCTTGCAGCAGCAGGTGTTGGTGGGTAGATCAATGCAGATTATGATGGAGCTACAGTAGAAGTTTGGAAAGTATTGTATCTTGGGTTGACAATAAGTTTAAAAAAAATTGATATTGTGCTGCAAGTTAGTTTGTAACACATTTCAGACGATAATGACAAACTGTCCCTCCCAGGGCGTCTTGGTCTGCTGGACTATGATGAGGTGGAGCTCAGCAACCTCCACAGGCAGGTTCTTCATGGAGAGGAGAATCAGGGCCAGGCTAAGGCTTTGTCTGCTGCTAGGGCAGTTAAAAGGTAAGACTTAAATGACTATAAGTTTTTTCAAGTTCTTCTTTGTTAAATCAGTCTTCATGTGTTATGGTTGGTAAATGCTAAGAAAATTTAGTAATTTGTGTCTGTTTGTGTCATTTTTCACCCTCTGGTTTCTGTGCAAAGTATGCTGGCGCTTTATAGTCTCACCACAAGTTATATCTAGCCCTACTTTTCTCCTCACTCCACAAATATTTTGTAAACATGTTATTTCAGAAGCTTGTTTGTGGGCCTTTCTAGCCCAACAGTGGGCTTATTGTGGGCTTCGCAGAAGTCATATCAACTCAGCCACATGAGGGCGACATTAACCTGTGCACTCATTAAAGCTACTTCTACATTTATGCTCTGCATATTATAGAAGTTAGATAGATAACCAAAAGGTAAAATTGGAATATATTGGAGTATAGTTTTTGTTTCAAAGTTTATTCACTATCTTACTTATTAAATTAAGAAGCACAAACATGTTTTTGATGTGTTTGTTTTTTGCTGTTCTGTCGATTCAGTATTGGTTTAAGCTAAACTCCCAGCATGGATTTGTTCTTGAACTTTAAGTAAGCTGAAGGATATGTATGCTGCTTAAAATATATTTCCAATTTCTGTAAGAAAGATGAGAATCTTAAAATCCTTTGTCTGTATGTGTCTCTACAGGTTGAACTCTACCGTGGAGTGTATTCCCTACCATCTGCAGCTCTCACCAGAGAACGCCTTGCAACTCATTCAACAGTATCCTCAGGCTACATCTATTACCTGTCAAAAGCTAAGATACTGTCAGTATAAATCTTACTTGCAGTTCCTGTCAAGAATGTTGTTATAATATTAGGTTTTTCATGTTGTATCTGAGTCGCTGTTTTTCCAGACTGGAATGATTATACTGCATACTTCAGTGAGTTATATCAAGCAACAACAGGAATCTACAAGTTTAAATTTATTGTGTATTTTCTACATATTGGGTCGAAACTTTGGCTGCACCACTGGCTGCAAAAGTTGGTTGCATTTTTGCTTTCCAAAAAGAATTTAAAGGGTTCTAATCCTGGCTTGGGGTATAACTGCATGGAGTTTGCATGTTCTCGCCATGCATATATGGGTCCTCTCTGGGAACTCTGACTTCCTCCTACTGTCCAAAAACATGACTGTTGCTCTAAATTGTGCTGGGATATGAGTGTGTCTCAGCTCTTATTGTTGTTTGTACTGTTTGTCTAATTTATCTCTGTGTATCGATCTGTTCAATGTCTATTGGAGATGAGTGAGGACAAATAGTATAGACAATGTATGGATCTAAATTGTTCATACAGACCCATGCATATTCAGATACTTCTGCCAATATTTGGTTAGATATTTTATCATATCTCTTAGCATATGTCAAGCTTCTACCATAATTATGTCAAATCACTTGACCACTCCTCTTGGCCGAACTAGTAGAGTTAATCTGGTTTTGACAAAGTTGCATAAATTTTCATCTAGGTTGAAGTTTGTGTGACTCCAGAGGCCTACATTTAGTCATTATAATATTGAAAGAAAAATTCACAGATGGAATTACCTGGGCATTCAATATATTTAGGTACTCAGCTGCCTAGCCACTAGGGATGATTGGTGCATCACTTGATGTACCACTTTTCTTACCCTGATGAAGCCACCACTTTGGAACAGTGTAAATCTGCTCTCAGCAGATCTTGCATGTTGCAACATTTTTTGCCATTAATCACCCTAATCAGAGGTTTTTGTAAAGCTATGCTGCTGTTCAGTCCCAATCCTCAAATTCCCTTGTGGAGCTGCTGTTATGTTCACCCTTTGAACATAACTGTGTTTCACCAAAGGTTTAAGTGATTAGCAATTACATTCTTTCAAAAAAAAAAAAAAAAATTATCCAACCACGTTTTTCGCTCAAATTTGATGGTTGCCCTTTATACTGAAAGTTTTAATAATGCGTTGGTCAGCTCTTAAATCAATTTGTGTAGGTTCCACAATCTCTGTAGATGTTTTTATTTGACAGATAAACGACTACAGGATGTGTCTTCTGACAAGGTTGTTTAAGAAATGAGAAACTACACACTGCATCAGTCAAGCTTATATAACTATGACATAATCTATTCAGTAATTAATCAATGTGAGGCTCTTATCTGTTTGCTTGGTTAAATCCAGCTGCCAACTTTTTTGGATACACAGTGTATAATAAAGGTTGAACTAAATCATGAAGACCCTTAAAATTAATTGCATATGTGGCCTTGAGGACTGTATGTAACCCTGGGATGAGAAATATAATCCAACTCATCTGTAAAGTCTTAATCAAGTTTATGATTAGTTGTGTTGCACAAAAAGTATTTTGTTATCCTAATAAAACTTAAGTGATTTTGGTTAATACTTGACTCCTCATGCCTCATGTATGACATTGTGGCTGACTGTTCAGACAACGTTCCCACACGTTATCTGGTAAATGACGCCTGCGTGCTCAGCGGCAAACCTTTGGTGTCGGCGAGTGCTTTGCGAATGGAGGGACAGGTAGGCTGTGGGGATATTCTTGTTCCCCCTCACTACACCCAGTTTAATGAGATCTATTGCATAATTGTGTGTGTCTCTGTGTGTGTGTGTGTAAGCAGTTGACTGTGTATAACTACTGCGGAGGCCCCTGCTACAGATGTTTATATCCACTTCCCCCACCTCCAGAGACGGTAACCAACTGTTCAGATGGAGGGGTGTTGGGAGTAGGTGAGTTTTTTTTCCTCTTACTTTCTTACTTTTATCTGAAGCAATTAAGTTTGTGAATGTAAATAACTCTTATTTGAACTTTTTTTTCTTATTTATTCCAGTTCCAGGTATAATGGGCTGCTTCCAAGCCTTAGAGGTCCTCAAAATTGCCTCTGGGCAAGCTTGTATCCTTTATCTTTCCACTACTTTGTCCCACTTCACTTGCAGAACTCTCCTTTGCCTTTTTGTTTCTTTGTTTCAAAGTATTTTGCCTTGTCATTGGGATATGCCAACAATAAAATTCTCAGAAAGATTCTATTGTAATAATGCCTTGTGCTTGTCTGATAAGCAAACAAAAACAGAAATATTATGTCTACATTTTCTGAGCTCTGCTTTCTATTTATTTGCCATTGTCTTGTTAAACTGCAGGGATTTATCCCGACTCGCAGGCTTGCTCTATCCTGCCCTTTGTGTTGCATTGTCAGTTGCATGCTGACACCTGGCTATGATGCGTCATTCAGGAAAGTGTTGCGCTTTTTTCCCACCAATACTGCCTGAATGTTGCTATACTCTTACAACACCAGTGGGAGACGTGTTAGGCAATTCTCTGAATCTTTTTCAAAAAGTAACCTTTCCCTTGACTGGGTGTGCCAGCTTCCTGCGGTCAGCAGCTGCTGATGTTTGACGCTCAGGGTTTTAGGTTCAGGCCCATTAGGCTGCGGCCTAAGCAGGCTGACTGCGCGGTGTGTGGAGAAAGCCCCAGTGTGACGCAGCTGATTGACTATGAGGCTTTCTGTGGGTCTGCCGCCACAGATAAGGTTGGTCATTAAAGGAGCTTATCACAGCGTTCCTATGCAATCATGAAAAGTATGGATTGTCATTTTCCAAATCTACATAAGTGTGGTATAAAGATGATTAACTGAAGTTTCAAAATTATTTTACATAATCCTTTATCTAAAAGACTGAAGGACATATATTATCATAAATAGGTGCCATAAAATTCCAAAAGATGAAAGATAAGTCACAGTTGTGTGTGTGTTTTTTTAATTACTCATTTAAAATATTGATTTATATGCACAATGAGCCTTTTGAGGTTCACTTTAAAAATCATAACACTTTTATATATGGATGATACTGAGGTGTACCTGACTGAGCTGTTCCAATGCACAAAAGCATATTTATTGACAAAAATATTCATTTTTATTGGAAGTTGTCAAATGAATGTTATTGCTTGTTAACGAGACTTCAAAAGCATGTGACATGTTTTCTACACAGAACCTCTGTGAGGGAAAGGTGGGTGTGAACAATCTCTCTGTTGGAAATACTTTTATTTCCAGGGTTATAAATTTGTTGAAATCTAGGATTTAATGGAAGAACCAATTCAAACCAGATGGAAGATGACAAAACACAGGTTATGCCTTGGCTACAAAAGATAACTCAAGCAGGGAGTAAACCGCCAGACTTCCCAAAGTGTTGTTTGTGAGCATAAAGTTTACCTTCTAATAAAATGTTTTATTTTAGCTTCAGTCTTTATTTTTTATGTCCTCTTTAAGTATAAAACATTCACTCATATCTGTAGATTAAAAACGACTCTTTCCAAGCATTCTTCCGGCATGCTTAGTCCTGATGACTAGCTTCTTGGGAACGAATGTTTGAGTGTATTTTCTACATTTATTTATGTATAGTGCTAAATGTTACGACAAAAGCACTAAGTTGGCAACAGGGGTCACTATTGTTAACCGCACATGTGGAGGTAGATAAGATCAGCAGATAAGATCGGTTTCAAATGTAAGTATTGGCTGATCATTGATACACATAATAGCTTAAGGTGACTTTTTAGGGTTAAACAACATGATTTTGGAGAAAGCTAACTGTAGTTGACTTCCTTAGTAGTTGGTCTTATAGAGTTGAAATGGTGTGACAGATGGTGTCGGATTGTTTTGTCATCACTACAGAGCAATTCAGCCCTCAAACCAAAACTGAATATGTGGAGAAAAGTGAGACTTCACTGCATGGCTTTTTAATTACTATGTTGACTGTTGTTTGGACAAAAAGGGATGCTAAAGCCAAAGCTCATCAAAGTAACAATGCTATTTAAAACTCGAGTGAAAATTATGTTTATCTGGACAAACCACCATCGTTACTCTGAATAGCTTATATTGAAGTTGGAGACTTTGCGATTGCTACCTCTTGGGTGGCCATTGTGGTACAGTGTAATACTCGATTGCCATTGCAAACATAATGCCATTCTTAGTAACTATGTGCTTTTTTCTTAACTGCCTTTTGCACCTTTCTTTCTTCTTTTAGTTTTTATTTCATTCAAAAGGAAAAGTTGTAAAAATTATGATCTATAGATTTTGAAAAAGAGATGATCTAGTTGGTCCTGATGCCGAAAAGCATAAAAATGTATCCTTTTATCAAACCTCCTCAGAAGTTCAGCATTATATTGTTTCTTGATTTGTGGAAAAATATGAAGAATAAACTCAGTTTTTAAAACATTTTATTCTGAAATGCCCAGAACATTCTAAAACGCAATACAGAGGTTAAGAAATTTTAATCTGGAAAATGTAATTTTTAAAATGAAAAAATTGTAGTAACGCCATAGATACATTTGTCATGTTCTTCACATTATTACCCCTAGAGTTAAATGTGGTTGATATCTTGTTCTCTTTTCAGTGTCGCAAACTTAACCTCCTGTCCAAAGATCAGAGGATCACAGTGCAGGTAAAGTATTGCACATATTTCGGAACAGTTAGGTCATTGCGTGACTCCCTGTATTTAGTGCCATTTATTCTGTGATTACTCACAATTTTCTCAGTTTTTATGTGCATTCATAAGCAGATTACATCTCAGGTCTGACCCAGCCTCAAATGGGAAATGAGTGAAAATGTGCCTGTAGATTTTCTACGAGAAAGAACAACGTTTTCTCCTTGGCACTGAGAGAAGTGGTAGCGGATTGCATCTGTTTATATTTCAGCAGATTTGGTGCTTTGAAACCCGCTGAGTCATTAAGCCCAGAGATGGGGATCATAATTGATTGGGGTTCAACTGTAATTATGCAAGGGACTCTATTTAGAAACAGTTTTGCTTCCTGTGATTTAAACCAAAGCTGTTAAGCTGCTCATTTGACTTCAAAATTGCAAATCCAGGCAACTTTTAACATTTACTGAGTCATTTTGGTTTCCCTCTTTAACTTAAGATACAAATCTACATATTTTACTTTGAAATATAAGAGCCACCACTCTGTTCTATTAAAGCATTTGTTAGTGTTAAGATGCTTCTCAGTAATCAGAATATTATTTAAAAGTGTATTAATTTAGTAATTAATTTTAACAAGTGAAAATCAGATTACATAAGACTGAAAAAAAGCCTTTCTAATACAGATATTCTGGCCCTCTGAAAAAGTATGCCTGTGTACTATACAGTGAATGTATTCAGTACTTGGTGGAGGCTCTTTTTGCATAAATTGGTGGTGAGACATGAAAGCTGTCAGCTTGTGGATCTGTTAAGGAAGCCCAGGTTGCTCTGTCTTCCACTTGATAATACCCCTCAGACTCTCTATTGGGTTTAGGTCAGATGGGTTTGCTTAGATCCAGCACAGTGATACCATGGCCATTAAAGCAGGTATTTGTACTTTAGTCAGTTTGGACAAATGCCTAGTCTTGGTGGAAAATGAACTCAGCCTCCCCATAAAACTTGTCAGCAGAAGGAAGCATGAAGCTATTTAAATTTCCTGGTAGAGGGCTGCACTGACTTTGGACTTGATCAAACACAGTGGACCAACACCAGCAGATGACTTGGCTCTACAAGTCAGCCTCACTCCTGTATGTGCCTTTCTAAATGTTTGACTATAATTCCAGGAATATAAATCGGTAGTGGATAATTTGGGACTTCATATCTTGCTTGACGTTCGCCCTCTTGTGGAAGTGGATATATGCCACTTGCCCTTCTCTCTCAGTATCCTTTTGTCTTGTAGTGGAAGCACACCATTTGAAAAAAATCTTCCTGCTTACTGTTTCTGTACAATTCTTCTCCTTAATTGCTACCAGATATCCCCCTCTCCAGCTTAGAGCAGAGAAAGAGTGAAGATATCCAGTTACTTCAGCAAAGAATCGTCCAACTGAAGCAGCAGATGGCAGGTGACTGCCAGCCGCCAGGTACAGCACCGCTTATGATCTGCATCTGTGGTTAAAAACAAACAGGCTCGTCGAGCCACTTTCTCATATTCATGACCTGCTGTGGTCTCATGCTGCAGGAACGGAGGCTTAGGTTGGTCGGGTTGTAATGGAGTTGCTAGGTGACCTTTCCAAAACAAGTACAGTCAACCTGAGTCGTTGCTCAGCTTCAGAGAAATTAATATTCACAATGTTATTTTGGGGCGATTCTTATTAAGGAAGATAAATTTAGCTTTCTGATTTTTGTGAGTTTTAGTGCTGAACTATTCATATCATTTTACAAAATTCAGTCTATAGAAACTCTTAGTCTTTCTTCCTTGCAGCATGTCAACATTCAGGAAATGCAGCTTGAAAACATATTGAGCCTAAGCAAAGGCTGCCAGCTCATTGATTTTTGCTCTGTGGTTTCTTCTAGTTTATGTCATCTGTAAGCTTGGTAATGACTCCCAGAAAGCAGTGCAGGTACTGGAGAAAATGAGTGGATCAGAACTGGACAGTATCACGGTTAAAGATATCTGTGGAGGACTTATGGCCTGGGCAACGAAGATCGACACAAGATTTCCACAGTATTGATGCAATCTAATATTATTTGCTTGTAATAAACTTTTATGTTTTCCTCCTGTTGACTGTTTTTATTCATATGCTGTCTGTTTTACAAATGTCTCCAATGTCATCACTCTATTTCACAATCTTTCACATGGAGTGCTATGATAGGCAAGTTCCCATATTTTGTTTTGTTTTGTAATAGACTGTGAGTAGGCAGCTGGATTACTCGCAGGCGTTGTAATTGCAAAATCAAGTTTCTCTTCCTTTTATTTTAAAGCCAGGTTTTAACATAATTCTTAACTGTGGGAAGCAAATTTATCATATAATGTGATTAAACTCAGCCATATATATATACAGATATATATATATATATATATATATATCTGTATATATATATATACAGGGGTTGGACAATGAAACTGAAACACCTGGTTTTAGACCACAATAACTTATTAGTATGGTGTAGGGCCTCCTTTTGCGGCCAATACAGCGTCAATTCGTCTTGGGAATGACATATACAAGTCCTGCACAGTGGTCAGAGGGATTTTAAGCCATTCTTCTTGCAGGATAGTGGCCAGGTCACGACGTGATGCTGGTGGAGGAAAATGTTTCCTGACTCGCTCCTCCAAAACACCCCAAAGTGGCTCAATAATATTTAGATCTGGTGACTGTGCAGGCCATGGGAGATGTTCAACTTCACTTTCATGTTCATCAAACCAATCTTTCACCAGTCTTGCTGTGTGTATTGGTGCATTGTCATCCTGATACACGGCACCTCCTTCAGGATACAATGTTTGAACCAGAATGGTTCGGTAGTCCTTGGCAGTGACGCGCCCATCTAGCACAAGTATGGGGCCAAGTGAATGCCATGATATGGCAGCCCAAACCATCACTGATCCACCCCCATGCTTCACTCTGGGCATGCAACTGTCTGGGTGGTACGCTTCTTTGGGGCTCCTCCACGCCGTAACTCTCCCGGATGTGGGGAAAACAGTAAAGGTGGACTCATCAGAAAACAATACATGTTTCACATTGTCCACAGCCCAAGATTTGCGCTCCTTGCACCATTGAAACCGACGTTTGGCATTGGCACGAGTGACCAAAGGTTTGGCTATAGCAGCCCGGCCATGTATATTGACCCTGTGGAGCTCCCGTTTTGGTGGAAACAGGAGTTGAGGTGCACATTTAATTCTGCCGTGATTTGGGCAGCCGTAGTTTTATGTTTTTTGGATACAATCCGGGTTAGCACCTGAACATCCCTTTCAGACAGCTTCCTCTTGCGTCCACAGTTAATCCTGTTGGATGTGGTTCGTCCTTCTTGGTGGTATGCTGATATTACCCTGGATACCGTGGCTCTTGATACATCACAAAGACTTGCTGTCTTGGTCACAGATGTGCCAGCAAGACGTGCACCAACAATTTGTCCTCTTTTGAACTCTGGTATGTCACCCATAATGTTGTGTGCATTGCAATATTTTGAGCAAAACTGGGCTCTTACCCTGCTAATTGGACCTTCACACTCTGCTCTTATTGGTTCAATGTGCAATTAATGAAGATTGGCCACCAGGCTGGTCCAATTTAGCCATGAAACCTCCCACACTAAAATGAGAGGTGTTCCAGTTTCATTGTCCAACCCCTGTATATATACTGTATATATATGGACTTCTATAATTTTTTATCAAAATGAACATTTCAGCAATCTAGAAGACAATTTATGCTATCTAAAGTCAACTTTTCAATTATCTGAAATGTTATTCTCTGGGATGAAGGATGTCAAAGATATCCATATGTATATTCTTGCCTAAAAAGGATTATTGTTTGTAGTCATAAATTTCATTGAAGTTAGTGAAAAAGAAAATGTCCCGCATACTTATGAAATAATTTTAAGTACAGAAAATGTCAGGGATATTTAGACAACAGTCACTGAAATGCCAAATGCCCACAGTCATCTTACCAATTATCCAATTTTTTAGCAAAAACTTTACTTTAGTATGACACAACAAATAATTTCTGGAATATTTAAAGAATCCACATATTAACTCCACACAAGAAAATGTTCCTTCTATAAGTGTTTACGTCAAGTGTATAATATTTGTATTTTACTGGGATTTAATTAATAGGCCAACAGAAATGGTAAATAACTGTGAAGTGGAATGGAAATGATTCATGGCTTTAAATTGTCTTACAAATGAAGCAGTTTGTTGAGTTAGATTTTATTCTGTGGTATTAAAGCAGGCTAAATACAAATGCATGCCACATTTTTGAAAATTTTTAAACCATGTATCATTTTCCTTCCACATCAATTATCTACTACTTTCAATTGACCCTCCACATTCAATCCAAATACATAAAATACACTATATAATTCAAGCTTCCGTTTGCAACTTGGCAAAATGTGAAAGGATTCATAGGAATGAATACTAATACCCAGTAGTCTTGAAGGATTAAAGCAAAAATTATGTTTGACATATGAAATATTGAGTGTGGAAGGTGATTAGAAGAAACTGAATTATGATTGTCTTCAACTTTCTTACTCAGGTGCTATTAAATGTTAAAACAGCTACTTAGATGTTTCGGGATAATTTAGGTAGCTCAAACTTTAATTCCTAAAACGGTGAAAGAGAATTTAAAGGTTGGCTTGTTCTGAGTAAACAATTTTTGAGAAGCAGTTGTAGTTCGGTTTTAAAATGCTATGGAACCGGGATGTGGTCAGATTTTATGCCATAACGGCCTGCCATACAGCTGCCTCGCAAACTTTAGTCTTTTGACCAATTAGAACTATTTTGTTCTGTCAAACGGCAACATGTGCAAGTGTTAAGACACATTAAAATACATTTTCTTTGCCGTTAGCTGACATTTACTGAAACCAACTTGACATATTTTGTTCCAGTGTTACTTTAAACTTACTTTCCTTTGAAAAATGAATGTATTACTAACCAATCCGGGTCATGTGGAGGATTTTTGTTCTTGGCACAGTTAAGATGAAATAACGGAAAAGGACCGCGCTTGCGCGCTGGTTTGATTACCCCCTCCCCTAGCGGAGGCGCCATTGCTTTACATGGACTGTAGTTCAAGTTTTCCTCTCCGCACATGGAAACTCACTTATGCGGAGATAATAAAAAGACTCCAATCCCCAGCGAGAACAACTACTCTCCCTCTTTTTTCATCCTCGTCAAACAGGGGGAGTAGTCACAGCTGGAAGGATAATGAGATGCGCATGAATTTACAATCTGGAATAAGGGATTAGATAAACTAAATGGACCGCACGGTTCGTCTCGGCGAATCTGAATGAAGAATTTCAGCTACTGTTCGTTAGTTGTAAAACGAAGACGCTGCGCCTTTATTGCGTGTGACGTCCAAAATCGAAAAACAGAAAAAGAAGGGACCAAACTTCAGGCTTAGCTGTCTCTCTGTGGATGGAGTTGAAAAGTTTCATCTTCAGTTGTCTCACAATGGAAAGACAAGCGCCCTTCGCTGGAAGTGGAGGTAAAGTGTCATTTACTTCGACGGATTTGGGCTGAAACAGATTTTTCAACGTAGAGGGGGTTCCGGGGCAACAAAGAGGGACAGAGAGAGCAGATTTGGCGGCTTGTATAACTTGTTTTGCTGGCGTCCGCTCGGTTTAGGTTTTGCCAGCGAGCCGATAGAAAGTGGGAGGGGTGCAGATGTTCTGAAGCTTTGGGTCCAGATGTTTGTGCGGTTGCAAGAGGTCTAAACGTCAAGTTGAACTATCTCCTGCCTCTCCTTGGGGCTCTAATGTTCGTTTAGAGCTCTGAAGGATGAGGTAGGAACTAAAAAAGTTACAATTCTGATATTCTTACAATTTCAGTGGCTCATTTGTTAGAAAGTATCTACAAATTGATAGCAACTGATATTTAACAAAGCAATGAAAGGCAACATGTTTTATGCTGTGCATAAACTGAAAGCAAGCCAAATAAAAAGTAATATTATACTGTAGTTATATTAAAAATTACAAGCATCATAATGGTAAAGCCCTGGGGTGTAAGATAAACCAGTGATTCCCAACCAGACGGGCCCTGAAGTGGAGAAAGTGTGTCTTAGTGTAAGGGACACACTGATTGCATGGTCAAACGAGTTTGCATGCATTTATCTGCATTTTGCAAGTGTTTTCATGGAAGCAAAATAAATAAGCACATTATTTTGACTGTAATGGACTCTTAAAAACAGCATTCCCTGCACACGTATTCACTCTCCACAGAGAGAAAACAGGAAGATCCTGAAACAAACAGGAGTTTGTCAGTTAAATATGACATGCTACAGATGGACGAAACGTGGCGTCTGTGTTCTATTATTGTAAAAAAAAAATATATATTTTTAAGGGTGGGGATCTTCGCAAAAGAGGTCGCTAGGTTTCATACTTCTCATGTCGTGCATCGTTATCGGGAGCAAAACATATTGCAATTTATTGTGCTGAAGTCACAGAGTAGTTTGTTTCTTTTGCTACTTGAACTAGTTTTTAAAAATATAATGATTTATCTCATAAATCATAATTAATCCACATAAGGTGTGTGTGTTTAAGGTCGCGTCAATCTGATTGATGACTGGCATTTGCTTTTCAAGATCTTTTAGCCTACTGAATTTGCCCCTCAAAATAGCTGAGTTAATCAGTTTTTAAACATTTTTTTTATTATTTAATAAGCAGGTTTATTTGTGGATAATATCAAAATTAGTTTGATCTGAACATTTTTGTTAGTAGTTAACAAACAAAAATTAAACAAGAAGAAGAACATCTGCTCTTATATTTTTGTTCTCCCTTGATAAGCATACGAATAATAATGCCTGCCGCTAAACTGATTGCTGGTGGATAACTGATTTTATGATTAGGTAATAGAAATCAGCAAGAATTAATGAATTATCAGATTTTTTCAAGGTGTGTTCCATTTTTCTAGGAGAATATTTTAACCACCAGCTGAACTGAATGCCAAGTTATAAGAGGCGGGTAGTTCCAGGATTGGGAATAACCCTAGCGTAATGAGATTTAGCCTCAAGGCTTGGAACAAAATGTAAACACCAAGAGCTGACTCATTCATGGGCCTACTTTGCTTTTTATTGTTCTAATAACGTGTGTGTCTTTGTGTGTGTTTGTGAGAACAGGCTTCCTCTGGTCAGAGTGGATTACTGACTTTAGAAAAAAGAAGGAGCAAAACGTCAGGATATGAAGTTTGTTGCAGCAGCCTGTGGATTGTTCAGAGACCTTCCCTCCCTCACCTGGCCCATCTCTTGAACGATGCATGCATTTTCTGAGCTCAGGTGGGTGGGCAGCATCCTCTCAGCATCATTTCTGTGAGTCAGTAACACCTAAATTAAAAATATATGCCGCTGACTCATTACTACTGATGAGGAGCGCACATTTCCCGTGTGACAAGCCCATCCACAGAGACCGTGCTGTGCTTCTCCCTGCCAGCCTTCACTGAATCCCACCGTTCAGCGTTTTCTCAAGTCTCAACTGGAAGAAACCCAATGTCTGCCTCCTCTCCCCCGTCCTTTCCTCGGGCCTTCCTGCACTCGCTCCATCCGCTCCACCCACCCTCGCCGGGATCGCCTGGACAGCTCTACCAGCGGCTCTCCAACGGGAGCCACAGCGCCCCAAGTCCTACCAACTCCCGTAGCTCTTTCCATGGGGTCTCCTTCCTGCTGCAGATCGGACTGACCCGGGAGACCGTGAACCTGGAGGCCTGTGATCTCTCACTGTCCGCAGTCAAGGACCTGGTGTGCTCCATAGTTGATCAGAAGGTAAGATTGTCCTAAAATGTCTTTTTTTTTTTCAAGTGCCATCCATGCAATTATTCACTTTTTGAAATTAAAGGTTTTCCTAAAAACTTCAGCCAACATAATGATGCCTCGGAGCATGGTCTTTTGTCTCCCACCACATTCATCTGTCCAGATCATGTTTTTCCAAAGCAGACATCTGCGCCATGTGCTTAAATAATGAGTCAAACACAGCAGAAACGTGCAGGATGGTCGCGCCGAAGCTCCTCCAGTTACACAACACGCCGTCCACGTGCCAATTGTTTATGTTGTGGTGTTTTGTTACTTGACGTGAAACAAGTGCACAAACATGTACAGACCAATGCAGCACTTTTTGGTCCAATCTGGAATCCACTTTTATTTTCCATGACGGTGGTAATGTGTTATAACCACACCGCTGGAGTGGATTTCAACACAACTGTAGGTCATGTTGGTAAACATAATTTACCATTTCTTTTGATTTCTGGAAAAATAACTACTCGGATGAGTGCAAGTGATATGTTTTTCCCCTGTTATTTTCCAGTTTTGCTGAAATTTATCAAAAAGTTTTATTCATGTATTTTGTTTTTCTGTGTCTGTGCGTGTGTTCATTTTTATGAAGTGTAACACTTTTGGAAGAATAAGCATTTAAAGTTTTGCTTTATGAAATAGCTGAAATAGCATGAAGAAGTAATTTGGGAAAACTATTAACTCAGAAAAGATCTATATCGACCTAAGGTACAGAGTCAAACAATCAAATATTTTGTTGCCAACTTCTGATCACAGTTTTAGTTTTTATTGCTTTTACCTGTAAATACCACTTTCTCATAGAGTACTTTAAGGCTACGTTCACACAGCAGGCAAATGTGACTCAAATCCATTTCTTTGCACATACCTAACTTTTTCATCGCAACCCGAACATCCCAATTTCAATCTTTTCACCCCCCGAAGAAATCTCATCTGTGCCACTTCCATATGTGGTATGCGGAGAAGTATCTGTTTGCAAAGCATCTGCGGTCTAAAAGGTCTTTTCATATCTTTACATCTTATCTGACTTTTAGGTCATTGATGTGTGGTGTGGATCATGATTCTGCACCAAAAGAAGCCAGATCAGACATAAACAATGGCTGAAAATTATAATTTTGAAGGAAGTCTGTGTCAGTGGATCACATCACATCACACTCCCACTAGTTGTGATCAAACTGGACATCCAAACAGACTTCTCTGCTGAAGTCTGTTTGCTGTCCTATCTTTTTATAAGCTTCCCTCGTGTTGCCATGATCTTGTGACAATACTTTTGGCTCTGAATAAGTTTAAAATTGATCCATAGTCAATGGCATCCATTATCATTTCTGTAAACAGTGCGCTGCTCTGTGATGTCGACATTCACGCTCTCCTGATGATACACACCTAAAATGTAATGTACACCACATCTTAAATAATTAAAATTCACAAATTAAATAACAATGGCATCTCATTTGATATCTCAGAGGGAAAAGCTTTGACTTCGTGTTAAGTCCTAAATGTAAATATTATATTTCTACAGGACACTAAGAAGCTTTTTGCAATCCATTGTCAATTATTTATGTTAGCAGCAGAAACAGCATCACAAGCAGTCAGCACTATACAGCTCTACATGTCACCAATTTACATATTTGACTAATATTTCTGAACAAACCAAAGTTAATCAATAGGTGATGTTTTAGTTTCTTTAGCAATTTGCATTCACTAATAGCATTGCTAGCATTACTGACTGTAAGTGTCAATCTCTGCGTCTATAACAGGGCATCTGTTTGTACTCAGAAAGTTCCAAGGTGTTAGGGTCTCAGAACTAAGGCTGAAAAAGATGGAGGTCACTGAGTAGCCTTGAGCTCAGTGTCCATTGTGGCTGTCAGCCATATAAAACACTCTGAAAGTTATAGGTATAAACTATTTATTCACACATCTGACTGTTTCTGCAAATTAAAGCACTGACACTTACTGTATCTACAACATCTACTTGTTAACATGTGCTTTTAGTGTTTGCGTAAGGTGGCTTGCATTGCTAATCATGAAACAAATGGGACAGGTTTTCCAAATGGCAATAAATAAATCATCATCGGTTGTGATATCATTGACATAATCTGCTCTTCAACTTTAGAAACAAACCAAGTCTAGCATGTTCCATGTCGAGTGAAACATGACTCTTCAAAAGGATAAAACTTAGCAACTTTGCTGTAATTCGCTCAGCTTCCTGTTATCTTGAAGTCTAGTTCTCTGTTGTGGTAGCCTGCATGAACAGACAACATGCCTCTACATAATACACGGCTTCCTTTCTAGAAGCTTCTACTAGCTTTTGCGTGTTCTCTCCCCTTGTTTTGAAATTATCTACAGCTATTAAATTTACAGTTTGATGTACAGTATATTCTTAGTATTACATCATAGCTGATATCTCATTTGTTATTGCTTATAATTAAAAAGTAAATTTTAACATTTATGTGATGGTTGATGTAAAAACCCTTACACCTCTGTCTGTCGTAGTATGCTTTCTGTGCTTGCTATGGAATATAATATCTGCTCATTTACATTTATTGTAGAAATAGTAGATGCATTTCAGATGTCATCTTTGAAACCAAATCATGTCATAATTTCTTATATAATGGAAATGGCTAACTTTGTTTACGGTAACAACTTTTATGCCAAAGTACATTGTTGTCAGTGTAACATTATAGGTTGAAAACAAATTGGATTTTTATTTTCCAACTTTCTGATGGCCTAATGGGGTCAATCAAGTGTGAAGTCATGCCATTCTGGTCATTAGACAGTTTTTCTTTTTTTTGAAGTTTTTGTTTTTTTGACTTGTTACAAATTCTAAATAGTATTTACCTAACACTACATTTAAGTTTTACCAAACCATCAGCTTGATTTGTATTCACCTGCAGGTTCTAAATATCTTTCTAGTGCTGTAAATATTTGTTTTGCATTAATATTTTCTGCACTTCGTTGTTGCATGGGATTAATAGAGAGCGAAAGCCTAGTGAATTAATTTAATAGCTCGAGAGTGGATCCATTATCGCCTTTTTTTGGCCTCTTTTGATTAATGTTGATTACTCTGTTTGGTCTGTAATTATTGTTGACGGAATAAAGAAGAGCCTGATTAAAAAGAGCCATTTCATCAGCAGCTGGAATCTGCAGATTTAGACTGGACATAGCAAGGCTGATGTTTGACACAGTGGTTGTTAAAAATGAAGAGGAATGACATGAGGAGCTGGCTTAAGCAACAGGAGGATGTGGAATTAGCCATCTGTACTGAGTTTGGGTCCTTTGCCTCCAATGTTTTCTGAGTTGACATTCCAGAGGAGCTGGGTAATGTTGTTGTTCTTTACAAGGTCGGCTGATTCTCACTAGCTAGTTATGAGCAGTTCTGGTCCACAGAGCAGAAAATCTCATCACCACGGACATTTCAATGGATTCTGTAATATGTTGGATCTGTTGCAAGAAAACAGTAAGAGGAAAAGAGTTGGAAATATGAGGCTTTAAAGACTAAGAAAATCAGTACACGGTCCTCCCAACCAGCACATCTGCCAAGATGAAATCCATATTTCTTTTCTCTTGTGCACTCTTTTTTTTATCACAGAAGATGGTATCCATTCAGATGTGGTGAGATTATCTTGGTTCTTCTCTACATTATTGCAGCAGAACACATCCAGCCTGCTCAACTGCTTTTGTTGTAAAGTTTGTCTGCCAATTGTAGTGTGCTGCTTCAACTATTTCATGACATCCAGCCAAATGGCTTTGAGATCAACGGAAAATATGACTGTATCCTCGTGTGCTTTCAGTTTATCCCTGCCTCGCTTCTTGTTTTAAAATATGCATGACAGTGGGAAGTTTTTGTACGGTCCAGGTATTCGTGCCAATTTGTAAAGCTGTGGATCTCTAAACCTGGTTTGATTGTCCACTGATGGATGTCCCATGGCGTCTCTAGTCAGCAGAACTTCAGGTGTCTGTCATCGAAGTGGAGACAGGAAAACGATTTTGGACTTCATCTGTCAATATCTGCATGGGGGTAAAAAAAAAAAAAATGAATGCAAGTGCGCTTCCCTCCCATGGTGCTGTTTCCTCCGCTGAGACTTGGCCCGTTTCACCGAGTGACTCACCATTCAGTCATGCGACAAACAGGGATGCTCAGTCCAACTAGAATCTGCAGTCCAGTGTCAAGCTTTCTGCTGTGTCATCATTGGGAACTTTCTGAGTTGATTTCAGTTCCCTTGTCTTAGTTTTGTAAAAAGTTCACATTAAAAGGCAGAAGTTCCACTGCTGCAGAGATGGCAAAAAAGCTGTGTATACGTTTTAGTTATGAAACAATATCCTGATAATCATACATCTTTTGGAGACCTGTTCAATTCATCGTTTGAGAGTGCAAAGTGTATGGGACAACTGCAAACCAACCAAGACACATGGCTATACATCTAGATAGATAGATAGATAGCATTTATTGTCATTGAACAGAATTCAACGAAATTTCCATTGCAGCTCCCGTGCAAAAGGTCAAATATATACAGTAAAAATAAGCAAACACACAATAATAATAATAACAATATATACAACTAAATTAACTAAAGGCACTCAACCATCCAAAGAAGTAGCAGCAGGTCCAATTATGGCAAAGTACAGATGATGTGACAGTGCAAAGTGCAGAACAATATGGCTGTGTGGGGGTGGGGGATATATATGTGTGACTGCGAGGTTATGATATGTGTGGGAGGGGGGGGCAGCAGGGAGTAATGGCTCTGACGGCTGTGGGGAAGAAACTGTTTCTCAGTCTATTTGTTGTAGTCCGTATATTCCTGTACCGCTTGCCTGATGGCAGCGGCACAAACAGTCTGTGGCCCGGGTGGCTGGAATCCATGGCTATGGATCCAGCTCTCTTCTTGACCCGGTCTGTGTAAATGGAGTCCAGGTCTTGGAGGGGGCATCCCACAATGCCTTGTGCTGTTCTCACCACCCGTGTCAGTTGTTTCCTCTCCAGTGCTGTGCAGCTACCATACCACACAGTCATGTTGAGGCAGAGGATGCTCTCGATCATCGCCCTGTAAAAGTTCACGAGCAGCCGTGAGGAAAGTCCAGCCCGTCTCAGTTTCCTGAGGAAGAAGAGCCTTTGTTGTGCTTTCTTCACCAGGTGGGAGGTGTTTGTGTTCCAGGAGAGGTCAGACGTGATGTGGAGGCCCAGGAACTTGATGTTGTCCACATGTTCCACCACTTCTCCATCTATGAGAAGGGGAGTGTGATCCGTCTTCCTGGACCTTCTGTAGTCCACAATGACCTCCTTGGTCTTCCCTGTGTTCAGCACCAAGTTGTTGGCTGAACACCACTGAGTGAGCTGCAGAATCTCCTCTCTGTAGTGGGTCTCGTTGTTGTCTGAAATGAGACCCACTACTGTTGTGTCGTCCGCGTACTTCACGACTGTGTTGGTGGGGTGGATGGCCACGCAGTCGTGTGCAAACAGGGTGAAGAGAGCTGGGCTGAGCACACAGCCCTGCGGCGTGCCTGTGTTGAGGACCAGTGGGGACGATGTTGAGCCACTTATTCTCACCACCTGAGGCCTGTTGGTGAGGAAGTCTCTGATCCAGTGGCACAGTGAAGCGGGCAGCCCCACCTCGAGTAGCTTCAGCACCAGCTTGTCTGGGATGACGGTGTTAAATGCTGAGCTGAAGTCTACAAATAGCATCCTGACGTAGGTGTTGGGATGCTGCAGATGGGTCAGCGCTGTGTGCAGAGTGATGGAGACAGCATCCTCTGTTGACCGGTTCGCTCTGTAGGCGAACTGAAGGCTGTCCAGGTTTGCGGGGATGAAGTCTCTGATGTACCTCAGAAGAATCCTCTCAAAGCACTTCATGATCACCGGGGTCAGAGCGACGGGCCGGTAATCGTTCAGGCTGGTGATGGACCTCTTCTTCGGTACAGGGATGATGGTGGAAGACTTGAGGCACTCAGGAACCATGGCGAGCTGCAGGGACAGATTGAAAATGTCCAGAAACACTCCTGCCAGCTGGTCGGCGCAGGTTTTCAGCGTCTGGCCTGACACCTTGTCCGGTCCTGGAGCTTTGTGGGTGTTGATCCTCCTCAGGGTGGCCATCACCTGATGCTTCTGTAGGACGAGGGGCTGGTGCTGCTCTTCCAGTTGGGGTAGATGTAGGGCTTCTCTGCTGCCCGCCGTGTCAAAGCGGGCAAAGAAACTGTTTAAGGTGTCAGGCAGGGTGGGGTCGCGGCTGGTCAGCTGAGTGCTGTGTTTGTAGTCCGTCATGGTTCTTATGCCTCTCCACATGCTTCGGGGGTTGTTGTTGATGAAATGTTCCTCAATCTGCTGTTTGTACTGGAGCTTGGCCTGCTTAATACCTTTTTTCAGTTCCGACCGGGCCCTGCTATAAGCCAACCTGTCTCCAGACCTGTAGGCAGCATCCCGGGCTTTCAGCAGGGCCCGTACTGTGCTGTCCAGCCATGGTTTCTGGTTTGGAAACACTTTTATGGTCTTAACAGGGAGGACAGCGTCGGTGCAGAACTGAACATAGGACAGAACGGACGATGAGTATTCCTCCAAGTCTGCGCCGTCCCTGAACACACTCCAGTCTGTATGCTCAAAGCAGTCCTGAAGTGCAGAGGAGGCCTCCTCAGTCCAGACCTGAACTATTCTGGTGGTCGGCTTAGTTCTGCAGGCCAGAGGCTTGTAGACAGGAATCAGCTCCACTGAGATGTGGTCAGACATGCCCAGATGTGGAGCTGCTACAGCCTTGTAGGCTCTGGGGATATTGCAGTAGACCTGATCCAAAATGTTATTGTCTCTGGTGGGAAAGTTTATGGATTTGTGGAATTTGGGAAACACAGCCTTCAGTTCCACGTGATTAAAGTCCCCCGCCACAATCACGGCCGCCTCCGGGTTGGAGTTCATCTCCAACCGAACCAACAGACTCCAAACCAACAGACAAGGAGAGTGTAAATCAAAGAAGCAACTAGGGGCCTATAGCATCTCTGAAGTATCTAGTCTAGTCTGGTATTGCTCTGTATTTAGCCCCAGTCATCTTCCCATTAACTAGACTAGATTATTATTATTATTATTATTAATGGGAAGATGACTGGGGCTAAATACAGAGCAATATCAGATGAAAAGCTTTTGAAGTTTCACCTTTCAGTAGGATAACAACCCTAGAAATACAGAAATAAAATTTGTGGAGTTAAAGGGGCGTAATGTGAAAAGTTAAAAGTGTGTGAATACTTTTGAAAGTACTGTACAAGTTTGCTTTAGAAACATTTGGAATTAAACTTAAGGAGGAAATCTGATGTAACGTGACGTTAACATCTGACCTTACAATCTAATGGTAATGGAAGTGGAAAAATTTTATCATTATATCCTTACACCACCCACAAATTAGCTTTCTAATATTTTTATTAGAACTTTGTACTTAATGAGATTTTTTGTTTTATGGGCACATGACTCATTTTTGCCAACAGTATTCATTTGTGTTTTGGATAGGACTGGTGCTGTAAACTTCAAAGACCTCAAAAACAAACTTTCGGTACCTCATGCAGAAAAAGAGTGACCACAATGAAGTCAGGACGTTAGTATCACATCTGTCTACTGATGTCTTCATTTTGCCCCTTCTAACATTTTCTGACCAATGTACGCGTCTGACCAAAAATAACAGATGCTTCTTCTCATCTATGTAAGCGGAGGCTTGTTGATTGAAGGCCGAAGTGATGCTCAAATTAACTCGACTTTATTACAGTGCTGTTTATAGTACTTTAAAACTGGTTGCAATAGATACTTGGTCTTAATGATGCAGATATATTTTTACTTTCTGGCAAGAGAAATGTATGTGAACAAGAGCAGCTACATAGTAAAGAAAATATCAAGTCATCTACTTGGATTTAACAGGTTTTTATGGAACACTGTATCTCACCAAAAACTAAATAATAATCAATAAACTTGGTCGATAAGAATTATTTATTTCAGTTTTAAAACATATGAGCTGAACTTTGAGCCAGGATGATAGATTTATATCTAGTAAAATAGAGTTGATATAAGTTAGACCAGATAGCATAAAAGCAGTGGGACTGTACTAAGCTTTAAAAACTGGGAGCTGGTTCTTTGTTGTATTGTTTCATTATTTGTGGAAAGTCGCAAATAGGGTTTTTGTAATGCAGAAAACAATCTTAAAATTTCATCCTGGAAGAAAGTGAAGTCTCAAAACTTGTTTGACACCTGTTTTGATCAGAGTTTTAGTTAGAATTAGTTACATTTTAGCTTGGAGATGTTGTTGTTGTTCCACAGCATCAGTGTGTTTTAACTCATTTGGTGTTAAGTATTGTGGCTTACAAACAAGTTCAAGCTCCTAAAGAGGACTAGGAAGAAAAGTGAACTTGTTATTTTGCTGCATTCACTTCTTTTACAAAGTGGAAAGCAGTTGCTGCTGTGGTATGGGTATCGTAGCAATCTGCAGTCGCATTCTTTTGGTATCTTCTTAAATCTTGTGACCATAGCTCAAGGACAAATAGTTGGTTTCTTCCTGACTTCGGTGCTTTGCTTTCCTTAAACATAGCTGTTTTAAAGTTTCGTTTTCTTCTGTTGTTTTTTCCACATTAAAGTTTTAGGTCATGTGTTCAAACTTCATAAGAAGTCACGCAAATTCTGAAATCACCATATTGAAAATCCACACCACACATGAATACAATATATAGCATTGAAGTGGTTTGGCATCAGTATGCCAAATGTCCCAGATGTTTGCAAGGTTGACTTTTCATGTCTCCCCTTAACTCTTTCGTCTTGAATCCATCTCATTGTTGGACAGGGAGTCATGCAGCCTTGTTATAATAGCAGTGCATTGTATAGATTTTGTGCAGCTCATTCCCCTCCCTGCGAAAGGCTCAGCCACATGACTTGGCCAGATTCCACTGAATAGATTTCCTTTCTCTGTTCTCTGAGCTGATCTAAAAAGTTGCTTTTGATAGTAGTGGTTTGAACACAATAACCAGTTCTAGCGGGTTACGGTTAACCTTAGAAAAGAACAATCGGGTCTAATAGGTTCAGGCTCTCGCAAGTCCTGAATGCTTTCAAATCACTTCTTGTAGTGTCACCCCTCCGGAGGCAATCCAGGCTCCTTGAAGGCCGTGAGAAAGGACGAAGGCAGCCAACCATTGGGTGGTGGAGACAGATCTGATCCAAGATGGCTTGTTCACATCCCGGCTGTGACTGCGCCATGACTCCAAGCCTGGAGCTCACTGTGCTCCGATTTCTCCTTCTGGTGTTTTTGGGGGGGGGGGGCTTGATGAATGGCACGAGATAAACATCCATAGCTTCCACTTGTCGAGCGCTTCCTGTTTGGTGTCGCCCAAGTCCTCTCGTGCAGCCAGCAAGGGAGCAGTTGTGGGACAAAAGTTCACGACTCTCTGAGAATGACTCCCTGCAAGCCAGCTGGTCGCCCTGGACCGCCAGCCTGATACAGAGCATTCCATCTTCACCCCGGCATATTTGGAGAATGATGCGATGCTGATGATGATGATTATGGGTGGGATCAGACTATTAGGACATGGAACATTTCAGTCAAACACTTGCTGGATGCCTTGTTAGATCAGTTTTGCATTCAGCAACGCAAAGTTTTTGTAATAGTTTTTTTTTTTTTTTTTTTTTACTGATAGTGCAGAGTTTACTCCAAAATGTCAGTTCAGTTCCTCTGAATTATTTGAAAAGAAAAAACTAAGGGTTTCCTCTATTGTTCCTGGTGTGTTCATTACATGATGCTGTTGCAGTTGCAGTACAGCTGGAAGGGCTGTACTGCAAGCTGTACTGCAACTGCAGCACAGTACAACTGCAGTACAGAAAGGCAGCTGCCTCAGCCACAGGTTTCCCTACTGGTTTTGTCATTGCTGTTAACTCCCAGGCTCTGTTTGAGGTCTGTGCAGCTGCCTCTGTAATTACCGAGACAAAGGCCTTTTTGAATCAGAAACGGGTTGGAGAACATAAGGGAATGGCAAAGCGTTATAAAATAAAAATTAAGAGTGCTTTTAAATATTTTTTTTAAAAGTATCTCTTGAAAAACACTGTAAAAATCAGTGCTGGATACTATTTGTCGCTGCCTTTTGTGTCTAAAGTAAAAGTAAGTTTTAACAAATAAAGACAGAAGCGAAGATACCCCTACCAGCAATGTTTAAGATACATATTTTTTTTGGTAAACATTTACATATAAAGCTGAATGGAAAAAAAAACAAACACAAACTGAATGTCTTTAGTAAGAAAGGTAAAGAAAAATAGGGTTACGATGCACACCGTTATTCTAGTACTTCTTTGCAGAACTCAAATTTTATTACAGCATTTCGATTTTTTGGGTGGTAGTCTATCAGTATGGCAAATCTTTACCTAATACTATACACTCATTCTTTGCAAAAAAAAAAGGATCTGGGACAAATTTGTCAGAAAGCTCTGCTGAAAGATTAAGTTTCTCTTAACTGGAGATGTTGTTTTTGCATCAAACATATCTTTCACAATTCTGACCAAAAATCCAAACCTTAGTTTCAAATTGCCTAGTTTCTTTACATCTCAACGGGCCTCGTATTTTAATAGTGCATACACATTTTGTATCCTCTGTGAATGAGAGAATGCACCAGGTGAAACATTCAGAGGCCCCACTTCACTCCAACTAGCCTTGACTGAAACACAAAGGAAATAAATCACCATCAGATTCCCTAGTAGTCAAGAGATGATGCCAACAAGTGCATCATCTCTTGGAGCTGGTAATCGTATTTCACCCCAGAAGATGTCCCGGCTGCAGCAGCGTAGAACCGTATGTGCTATATGAAGTCTAAACTTTCCTAGAAAGTTCATTTGACTTTTTGTCAACAACAAAACCAGTCACCAGTGAATCAAAACAACTGGTATTGGTTTTAAAAGACATGGTAATTGCTCCTTTTATACATAGGTTTTCAGTGTTTATTTTCAGCTTACTGATGTATGTATTCCAAAACCATGGCGTTGACTAAATTCATATCACAGTGGGGATTGATGCACATGCACAACCTAAAGCCGTTTTACACAAGGAATCTATCAATTTTCCTGGTCTTGGAGTAATTTGTGGAAAACGGGGGAAGAAAGAAGAAAAAAAGAGGGGGGGTATCTCTGAAGTTAAGTGAGCTAAGTAATTTCTACCATCTGCAGTGCACATTGCTGCCTCCTTGCTCCCCTTTAAATGTAAAGTGGCAAGGCAGAACACAAGGCCTGGCCGCAAGAGTCAGAGAATGACAGAGTGGAGAAGTTTGGATCTCTCTGGAGAAAGGGGGTTCTTTGCGGAGGGGTTTGAATTTTTTTTTCCTTGCCAAAACCATCAGAAGAAGGCAAGTTGCACCACTAAACGTAGCTTGTAGTTTGCCTGAATATTCTCCACCGCACTTGACTTGCCAGTTGTGAGTTTATAATCTTGCACCACTCCAATCTCTGCTAATGCTATCTGAAATGGCTTTGATTATTATTGTATTGAAGTGGTAGAGTGCAGCGTAACGGTACACCCATTTAATATGCGGGACTCCCAGCCATTTTGTTTCTGTGAGGCCCAGCACGTGTTATTTGGGATTGCTTCCGATCAGCCCTGAAGAATTTGTAACTGTGCATTACCATGGTTCAATGAAAGAGGATTTCTCGTTTCCCTTATTAATTTACTTATTAACAATTGACTTTGACTGGCTTCCGTCTAGGGAGCTTCAAGCATGACAAATGCTGACTAGAAACAGTCAAACTGACGTTGCTGGCACAAAGCTTACCCTCTTCATATTAATGCATCCCTTTTCTGTGTAGTCAAGTTAATCTTTGCTGACTAGAGGAGCTCTTAGAAGCAGAAGATTACACATTTTTTAGGAGATCTGCCAAAATGTTTTTCCGGTGACCAGCAGTGAAGTTCACGTGACTTCTATTGTTGCCACTCAGTCATTTCAGCGAGGCAATATTGATCTCTGTAGCATTTAGCATGTTTCAGAATGTCTTATTCTGTGTTGTTTTCTCAGCACTGTTTGCTTTTCCTGTCTCTCAGAGCAGAGAGTGATCTGTCAAACTGATAGGAAGGTGGCAGAGGAAGTGAAATTATATGTTGATGCAGCAAGAAGGTCTTTGAGCTAAAGAGGGTGAAGGGCATGCAAAATGTTTAACTAGTAGCATTATTTCTAATGTATTAAAATGGAACCTTAGGAATTGTACAGCTACAGAACTTTTGTTTGAATTTCAAACGAAAAGAAAGCAACTCAGCATGGCTCCCTCTGTCACTGTGTCTCTTTATTCAGCTACATTGGCTGGTTAGCTGCCCTCAGAGCCGCTCCCTGTTTCCATATTCCCTTCACTGCTGCTCTCCAATCGGCTGTGGTCGGCAGAGCAGCACAGCCTGTTCGAGTCTGTGTGAAATGGCTTTTCTGCACACTGAACCTGCCATTATTCTTGTCCCTGCATATAAACATTTAGAGAAATTGCCTGTTGGAGCTTGTGTTTTAAAAGGAGGTGACAGCTTGAATGTTGAAATGTGGCTGTTCTGCTTGTTTTTGAGTTGGCACCAACTGCGTTAAGTGAAATTAAGTCCACAAAAGAACCTGGAAATCAAGGAGCTTGTTTCTAATGGCTTTCCAAAACAGACCTCGCAATGATTCTTGATGTTTTTTTGTTGAGCAACAGACGTCTGCTCCTACATCCTGCTATTACCACACACCTACTGACCTCCATCAGAACAAGAGAAAGTGCAGACGCCATCAATCTTGCAGAAATCGCCCCCAGGTTCATCTGTTCATTTTCTCCATGTGGAGCTGGTGGCTTTTTCCTGGATCACATTGAGAACATGGAGTTAGTAGTTAAGTACGCTGCCTTGTAATACTATCCATATATTTTTTCATATTTTGCCGCATTACTTTAAAGCATCTGACTGACTAACACAAAATAGTGCCTAACTGTGAGGATAATTATGGTTTTCAGTAGAAAAATAAACAAAAAATCTGTTAACGGTGGGATGCGTTTTTATGATGACTCTAAATAACACCCAAAGTAACCAAATGGCTTCAGAAGCCAGTATTATTATAAATGGCTTTCATTTGTGTGAAATTTAATCATGTCATAAATCTAGCTATTTTGTAGCTGTGAAGCTTAAGAGGTTTGTTATAGAATATCAGTGAAAACACAGCACCATGAAGACCAACGATCACAGCAGACAGGTCAGGGATTAGTTTGTGATTGTTTGAAAGAAAACTTCAAGAACTCCAAGATACAATTTACCACAAGTGGCACAAGAAAATTCAGAAGAAGGAGCTCTGGTAATTGGCGTTTGCTGTTGTGGAAGAAAACTTAGTTAGTCTCTATAATGAAAGATAGTGGTGTTAGTATCATGATGTGGGGATGCTTTTCTCCTGCAGATCAGAGCTGATTTGTAAGATAGATGGAGCTAAATAATGCAAAGTCTTGAAAGAAAACCTGTTGGAAAACACTTGAAATTGGGAAGAGGTTCATGATGGCTCTAAAGAGACAGACAAGAGCTACTGTTGCTACATGTTAGTGTCAAAACTCAAACCTGACACCCTTCAGGATCTGTGGCAGGAGTTGAAAACTGCTAGCCAGGAACTCTTGATCTAATCTGATATGTTTGCATTTTTTGAGAACCATGTTTTGTTTTCCTGCTACTTTACTTTGGCTATACACCACATTGGGCTGTTCTGTCTCATAGATTCCAAATAAGATGCCTCGCAGCTGCCGAAGTTTGTAGCTGTAATTTGGTATGAAAACGTTTGCAAGGCACCATATATGTTTAAGGCAGAGGTTCAGGGGTTGGATCGTTTGCGGCCATAACTCATCAGCTGTGTGCAGGGGCCTGGCCAAGCTTGGCTTAGATTATGCTGCTGTCTTCCTGTGAGGGCCTTAGATCCTGTGACTCAGCCTTCCTCTGCTCTGCCTGGACACCGCTCATGCCTGTAAAAAGCCATGCACACACTCATGCATACACAGACACATGAAACCATACACCTATAGAAATATAGGTTACTGAAGAGATGTGAGACTGTTTCTGTTATTTATGTAAATGTTTTGCAGTGTTAGGCTAAAAGCCACCTGATTGGATTAGTGATACAGTGGGTTGTAACTAAACAATGACCTCACCTCCATTAGCACTTCTGTGGCTTTTGTACTTTAGGCAAATTCAGCTCAGGGGGAGTATTGTTTCTCCAGATCAAAATAATAAAAATATGTCAGAATATCTGTAGGATTTTCTTCAGACTGCTCTTGGATTTGGCTGGAAACCATCTGCTTTTGTGATTGATGGAAATAAGGTAGAGGGTATAGCTTTCTTATCGTCTCATGCTGATTGAACGACATCTAAAATGACAGGTGTCTCCTCTCCTGTTATACTGTGGTCTGGCCAAGGTTCTGCAGCTAATTGCGGTGGTTAGAGGAGCGATTCCACCACGTCTGCACCAGTTTAAAATAAACAAAAAAAAACAGAAGATGACTTAGAAAAGCAGCATGAAAACTAGTAGAGTTTATTGCATATAATATCTTGGCACTTTTTTAACTTCAGGAATTTTTTAGCTGTGCAAAGCCTAACTACAGTGATCAAACATCTCTGGGACTTGCAGACTGATAACCTTACAGCATTTTACTCTTTCCCTGTAGCGTGCTGTTGCTGCAAAGAGCAGCAGTTGAATTACTGTTAGGATTTTGACCTTGTTTTGCATGTGTCACACTGTAGCACCACATACATGTGGAGCACAGCGTTATTTCATGCTTAGCTGGGACTTCGAGAGTTTAGAAGCATCAAGTGTCATTAAAAGTGTTGCGCTGCTATATTCTGTAACGACATTGAACTTGTACTGTAAGAACTATGAATGAACAGCGAGACATATTCCCCCACATGGAAGAAAACACATTAGTCAGCCCTAAGAGTGAGAAAGTAGCTGCTTCTATTACCACTAAGTTACCACATGAGCTTCCTTTCTGCTACATGTGGCTCATTGAGTTAAAACTTTTCCTTTTGCAAAGGAAAAACGGCTATGTAATGAGGAACATTTACAGTGACTTTGTTTCGGTGCACGACGGGATAGATTTGCAGGATTCTGGAGGTGTAGAAATATGAAGTATGAGACAGCCACGCACACCCTCCCCCCATTTCTTGTGCCTCCAGCTGTAGGGTGTTTTTCTTGGCCTGAATGTAAAAACACAGAAGCAAACAGCTTTATGTTATGTATGGTGGAAACAAAGCATGAATCATGGAGTTTGGCGGAGAGGGAATTACCAAAAATGTCATTTCTATTCTGAACATTACATGTGTTTGTCTTCAAAATACTTTCATATACACTGTAATAGCCATGCTGCAGAGCTTTGTGGAACTGCTTTCGCACAAAAAATGTTGAAGGGGAAGTGGCATAGCTTTGACTCAGTGGAGCTAACTTCTTTTATTCTTTGAAATTTTATTTTTAAATTTTGTAATTTTTTTACAGTGTGTACTTTAGTTTCTGTTTTGAAATGAAGATAAAAAAGTTTGTTTTCCTTGTAAATAGTGACTTTTTGTAAAGTAGACCATATTATGGGATAAACTGCATTTTTACAAAGCAATAATAATAAAAAAGAAGAAGCCATATGATGAAAATAAAGAACTGTTAGGGAGACCGGTGTGCTCTGATTAATTTAGACTGTTGAAACTTTAGGTTTAAGTAAATGCTGTCTTTATCTTTTAGTCAAGATTTGGCTGCATTCAGTGTTTTTGTTGCAACTGTTGCATTTGGATATTTTAGAATACCGGTATTGAAGTTCAAAAGGTGAAAACCCTTTATACAGTAAATGAAATAATTCCTGGTAATTTTCAAAACAAAAGTACATTATCTAAATACTGTTGTAGTTTTATTGTAAGGTAGAGAGGCAGAACATCAACAAAAAATAAAAAATAAGGGCTTTAAGATCATTTTTATTATGTCCTTGTGTCATTGAGTGAAATAGGCACCACTTATAATCTGCTGACTTAATAGGATGTAAGACATTATTTGTAGCAAAACATCAAGTTTTCCAAACATCTCAGGAGGGATTTTGAGCCACTCCTTTTTACAGAAACTCTCTAAATCCTTCAGGACTCTTGTTTTCTGCTTGAAAATGTACGGGTTTTCTGTTGGACTGAGGTCTGGAAACTGATTTGGCCACTCCATGACCTTAATCTACTTCTTCTTTGATCACTCGTTGTTGTGTATTGTAACCTTTGTTTTTTTTTTAAATGCTGGACAACTCATTCTTTACCCCACTTTAGTGTTAACCTAGATTTCCATGTAAATGACTCTGTTCATTAGTCAACCAAAGCACTGAAATTGCCCTGGGGCCGTAGCAGAGCCGATTTGTACTGATTGGAAATCTTGACTGGGGAACTAAAACCTATGTATGGCTTCTGTAGCTAGGGGATGGTTGACCTCAGTAGTTTACAGTGTAGCAAGTTCCTAATGGTTGTCTGGTTATGTAGTCTTTTTGGTTTCAGATCACTAACAAGTTTCCTAAGTAATCACTGGCTGTGGAAACTTCCTATTGGATACCAGACAGCTTGGATTCTGTGCTTCTCCAAATGAAATTCAAACTTTTCTTTTATTTGGGAAGAGGAAGTTTACAGCAATGTCTGATCCTTTTTCTGATTAGCCCCGGTAACACTTCTGACTTTGTTTTTGGTTTAGGAGTTTAATATGTTGAATGTGACAGCTTGAGCCCTTGCGTTCTGGTTGTGGTGATTCTTGAAGCACCAACTCCAGACCATCCCTTTTGAATCTAACTAAATTCTTTAATGGACTTGCTTCATAGTCCTTTCAAGGTTGCAGTTATCTGTGTTGGTTGTGCACTTTTTTGCCACATTTTTTACTGCTAGTCAACGTTCCATTAGCCACACTTATCAAAGCACACAAAAACTATTAATGAATTAGCATGAAAAAAATTAGATTAAGATGTATTTTACCTGTATTTTATCACATAAATGTTACTATTTTAGTTTTGTATGTAGTGTAAGGAATGTATTTGAGCTTCTTTCCTATTTAACTCTTTTTCATGAATGTTGCTTTTTCCCTTTAGCAACATTCATGAAAATTTGAGGAATATATAACATTAGCATGATGCAGTTATACCATTTTTGCAATGATGCAGTTCTATAATCAAAACTATAATTGTATTTGAAAAGTAGATAATGTGTATATTTGTTCCTGAAGAAAGAACTGTATAGTCACTCTAACCTTATTATGTTGAAACAGTTAATAGAGGACGAAAAAGTTATTAAAGCAATAAATTATTTAATTTAGTAACATAATTTTTGCAAAGAATTTATCTTTTTAATGCTACTTGAAAGTTTCTGTGCACATTTTAACATTTGCATTTGATATACACAGGAATTTGCATCATTTACCCTCAACACTGGTGAAGATATGCAACTAGTTTTTCCAGTGGCGTACTTTGGCAAAGTATCGAAGTATCGAAGCGCATTTTCCTCTTTTGTGGGTGGTAAATTACACCTGTTTTGATGTGAAAAAGTTTCCTTTCTAAGAAACCTATACTGTGGTTTATTCCTTTATTGCAAGACTTGTATACTAAATATGAAACATCTTAAAGCATTTATTAATTGTCTGGGGCAAAAATCCTGCTTTTAGTTGCCTTTGACACCAGAAACTCGGCATAACGTACAACAAACTAAAAAAAGTTATCTTCTGTCTTTTGATGTAGTTTCTCCAGGGTATGTGATCCACTTTCTTGCACAATTAAATAATTGCAAACTTATAAGTAAATAGTGTTATTTATCTGTTGAATAAAACCACATTTGATCACACACAGGTCCTGTGACAGCCTGTATCTTGCTACCGCAAGCAAAATAAACAAGCGCCTTCCACCTCCTGACTGGTGTTGAATATTTCACAAGAGTCAGGCACCTTGATTAAAAAAAACACTCCAGCTTTTTGGAGGTTGAATGTTATTTTACTTGCATACCTTGTTTTGTCATTGCATTTCTTCAGTAACCTAGATGTACATGCTTATACCCAGTCGGAGGAGCAGTTGTTCCCTCAAAATCTGCCTAAAGTCATAGCTTCAGTTTCCAATAAAATCTTAAGAAATGCTAGCTACAAAGTGGTAAAGATGTCTTTTAAGTTTAGGTTTACATGAAGTGACACTTCATTACTGCAGGCTTAATGAAAGACTGCATTGCTTTAAATAATGACAGCTCACAACATTTTCTAAACTAAATGTTGTGTAACTTTAACCTTTACACCGTGGGTGTCTGGCTGTGTCAGATTAGATATTTACAGTGTAAGAAGGAAGAATGGCCTAATGCAGTGAAAATAAACCACATGACAGTCGAATGCCAGAGGTAACGGGGCCTTCCTTCCCTTTGCCATTTTAGGAAAAAATTTAGCCTGTTTTGAAGAGTGTTTCTGAATGAATCCATTATAGGCAGACAAATAACACTAATGATAAATAAGGTTGTAGAGGAAAGTTAAAAGACATAACCTTAAATGATTAGTTAACTAATCAAACTATTGATGGAGTAAAGAAAACACACAATCTCAAAGCTGAGACTTTATTCTTTAATTCCTCTTTTTAGTTTTATATTTTTGTAAATTTGTCAAAACAAAAAAATCTGGTTCCTGATATAACTTATGAAACTGTTATCGTCCCTTTTTTACTTTTACAGTGTTTACCAGTTGAAAAATTTTTTGTCATCACATCTGCGTGGTCCTTTACCAGGTTGTAACGGTGTAGATCAGCCTAAGATCCAGCAGCATGCTCTCTTCACTGTGATCACAAACTACTCTTTACACCACTTGACTTATGAAATCCTTTTACTGTGCCTTGCAAAACCTTTTTACATTTAGCAGTATAACCACAAACTTGAGTGCATTTTATTGAGGTTTTCTAGTAGATGAAGGCAAAGTTGTAAATAGTTGTGAAGTGCAGGGAGATTAAGCTTTTGGTGTGCATTCAAATGCATGTGTGTTAAATATACAGTACACCATCCTCAGCATGTCAGATTCTGCTGATCAACAATTATACAACAGTCGGACATCGAAGGATGATATGAAGTCTCAGTTCTATGTAAACCTTTGGACTGAACAGTTGTTGATCTGTCTATGCTTTGCACTAGGTCACACTCTTTCTGCAATCCCATGTTACCTCTTACAGTTTACAGCAAATACAAGTAATACTATCTTCCAAGGTATAATGTTGGAAGAACACCCCATTTATTGTTGGGATCTTTCAACTGATTGCAAGGTGAAATAAACATGCAGTAATCATCCTTAGAAACAATGTTCTAGAACATAAAACATTCACTAAACATCTTCACGGCCTTGTCCCTGACCTGATTGCTGTGTTCCTTGATTTCCATGACCTGTTAGTTCACTGATGTTCTGAACGTCTGAAGCAAACCGCTGAGGCCTTCACAGATCTACAGTATTTACACTAAAATTATTGTATTACATACTTATTACTCAGGGGACTTCAAGAAATCGGTTGTTGTGGATTTAATTTAGGGGTAGCAGAGTAACAAGACCTTACTGCAAATGCAAAATTTGAAGTTTGTGGTTGTAACTTAAAAAAGGTGAAAGATTTCAAGAGGTGTGAGTAGTTTTGCAAAGCATGACATACTGTATGAACCAATTATTTAATAATTGTACAGATGTAAAATGTAATTTTATTGTTTTTCATGGTTGAAACAGTTGAATAACATGTCAGTCATGTTTCCCTGTCACCTTTACTCACTTCTTTTGTCGCTGCCCTTTGCTTCTGTTAGTCACAACAGGATTTAGCACATCAAAGGTGGATTAGTTCGTTTAACAAAACCATACAACTCTGCACTCGTCTTTCCAGCCTGACTTGAGGACCTCACACACAGTCCCCCGGTCTTTGGTGTGCGTGTGTGGTCGTGGGTGCTTGGCTGACTGAATCTTTGTTTGAAGATGATAAAAAGCATTGCTAGCCTTCAGAGATCCATCCAATCATATGTGTAGAGGCTGTTCTGTGAGATTTAGCTTGCGTAAAGGCTGTAAAACGGCGGTAAGCGCTTCATTTTCACAGACCAGAAAGAAAAATTGTGTCAAAGTTTGCTTTAGACAATCATTCACCCCATCTATTTCTGAACAACAAACTGCTTTTAGCTAAAGTGAAATGGCTAAAAAAGCATCCTAAACCTGCCATTCTATTGTTCTTGTACCTCATGCTTCCTCTTGCTTTATCGGGTGTGGAAAGTTGTGTCCTCTGCCCTTGTAGCACTAAATGCTTGCCTGCAGATGCTCCTGCTTCAGAGCTCTGCACAGTGGAAAGTACTGCTCGATATGCCAATAGGAGGGGGTGTCAATCTGGAAAGACTCTAATTTTTAAGTGTGCATCTGAGAGCCAGCTTGTCCGGATGGAGGAGGAAAACCCCACAGCGAAACTGCAGCCAGCTCAGGAAGGATGCTCCCCATTTTTCTTCCACATACGGGGCGGTGGCGGTTCATGCCACATGGTGTTAATCACCTGAAAGCGTGACAGGGTTTAGGAAGTAGATATGTCAGAATGAGGGGGCGAGCTGGAAACATTCCATTAAGCCGACACGTGCAACACGCAGTGTCGAACTGAACAGCATCTATGTAGCTGTGAAAGTCATTCATTTAGTTTTAGCCACGATGATGACTTACATTGCTTTTACTACATTTCAGTGAAATTATGTAATCTTACAGTAGTGGCCAAAAGTTTGTAGGATGAGAGAAGTCTTGTTTCTTGCATGCAATACTGCTTCAAATTTCATGGTGGTAAGTTGGATAAGTCATTAAAAAGATTGATCAGACTAGATTAAATGAACTGGAAAGTCAATAAAAATTCATAAAAACTAACTTAATTAAGGAAAAACTCATTTGGACTGTTTAAATTCAGCCAGACAATGACATAATTTCAGTGGAGAGTGTTAACAAGGCCTGGCAGCAGAACTCTCTCTGTGATTTAATTATGAGTTCAATTCTTTTAAAATGGAGTGGTGCTTGGTTGGACCCAGGACTAAGCGGATCTTATGGCTGGCTTGGGAATGCAATGGAGTCCACTTGAGTTTGATCTGGATTAGGTAACTAAGGAGAAGCAAGTCAAGGGTTTTCCCCTTTCAGTTTTGTTTCTTTTTATTTGATAAATCATTGTTGATACCATCCCTTGGTTTTATTGTTATACCATCCCTTTTAGAGTGATGAATTAAAGGCATTTAAAACTAAATAGTATTTGCGTACAGTCCTTTTAAAAAGCTATATTAACACACTTCCTAAGTACATTACTGTATGTGGGGATTCACTGCCAATTAGTGTGTAAAGAGGTGAATAACATAAATGACTGTTTTTTGGAGTTTTGTCTTTGTTTACAAGTCACCTGCAGTCTGTGTTTCTCCAGCGATCAGACGACCTTGGTATTGGTCTTTCTTGGCACTTCCAAAGACCCCAGGTGTCTTTTGTGTCCTGTGCCCAGACACTGTCAACCTCTGCTGCTCCCAGGCCACGTGGATATTGTTCTGTCCTGCCCATTGTGCATGACCCAGGTTCAAGGGGAAACAGCTGGCCTATCCCTCAATATGAGCCATCTTGGCATCAACACTAGGCTGATGTCATGGTCTAAGCCCCTCCAGTTCCCACTTTGCTACAAAACCATGAAAACTGGATTAAAAAATCTCAGTATTGTTGATCGACATTTTCCGTACAGTCAGGTGTGCAAAATGTGTTGTTCACAGGAGATGAGAAGAACTTCCTTTTCAAAGTACTTTGATACAAAAAAAATGTTTTTACTTAAAATACATGCAAGGTACTGCTTTAAAAATTCATTTAATTAGTAAATAGAGTTAATCTGGGAGGCTCTCTCAACAGGTCATGCAATCCACAAATCAGAACTTTATAAATGGTGGGGAGAAAGAATCCTTATGACTTTTATTCAATGACAGTCATAAGAAGCGCTGTTTCCCACAAGCTATTCAGAGAACACAACTAACATGTGGAGGAATCTGGCAATCGTGAGAATTGTACAATGAGACACGACTGTGGTAGCTTTACACCTTAGATGTGCTTTTCTTCAGCAGTGACGGGAAAGCTGATGAGAGTAGATGTGACGATGGATGGAGCTTCATACAGCGCAATGCTGGAAGAAAACTTGCTAAATGCTACTAAGACCATGGACTAGAATAAAGGTTGACCTTCTAGAAAGGACATTGAACCTAAACACAAAACCGGAGTTGGACAATGGAATAGTTCAGATCAAAGCATATTCTTGTGGTACACTGGCCTAGTCAAAGTTAAGGCCTTAGTTCAGTGAAGAATTTCGAAGAGGATTCCAATTCAGAGGAGCTTTCCATCCAATATGTTTGAGCTTTTGCTGCCATAGCTGCAGCAAAAGGCGATTATACAACAGATGAGTGTTAACTTTATGTCCATGCCACACTTTTCAAATTTGTTTTTGTAAAAATATAAAGCATAATTTCATTTGCACTTTTTTCTTATGTGTCACTTAAAACTCAAATATAATAGACTGAAGTTTCTAGATATAACACTACAAAATGTGAAAAGATTTTACTGACATGGATACTTTTGCATTGTGCTGTATATTTGTATATACAATAGGGATGCCAAAATTACTCACTAGGAGGTTATGAGGTGCTGTAAGGGCAGGAAGTGACTCTGCATTGAGAGGAGTTGCACTTCCTGTGCTTTGGCTCTCTGCTACAACACTCAGGATTTCTTCTTTGGCCTGTTTTGGTCCTAATCTTACGTCTTTTAGCAACTCCTTTTCACAATTACTTGGTTTCATGTTAGCTTTGGTCAGAACACTAGCGTTAAAGATGTCTGCCAGTTGAAGGTTATAGCAGTATGGTTTCCTTGATGATTTTTCTTTGGCAAATTAAGTTAAAGAACAGCAGATAGAAAAATCAAATATCCAGCTTTTATGACTTGATTTCTGTCCTGAAAATGGGATCCCTTTGAGTTACATTTCCTCATACCTTGTAGTGTAAATTCCTTTGAAATGAGGAAAGGAGGCCTGTCAGGCAGGGGCATATTTCCTGAGTCATCGGGTTCAGAATACTCCTATACCTCTACAAATGATGATGTAAGACTCTGGAAATGGCATAATATGATTATTTTTCACAATTGGATAATTTTAGGAGTTTCACTGCAGCACGAGATTGTGCGAAATAATCAGAAAGCCCAAACAGATCTGCAGCAGATCTTTCTGCAAATTCTTTGCAGAAAGTCTAACATTAAAAAGTTTTAATGCTACTTGCACATAAAAGTAAATGTTACGGATATGTTTCTCTTGCATCATTTACTGATCTTATGTCTTCAGTTCCCAGAGTGTGGCTTCTTCGGCATGTATGACAAGATCCTGCTGTTCCGCCATGACTTAAATGATGAAAACATCCTGCAGAGGCTGACCTCAGTAGAAGACATCCATGAAGGGGACCTCATTGAGGTTGTGCTGTCTGGTATGTATGCATGCAAACTATTCATGAGGACGTGAAAATTTTGTTATTTTTTCTTATTATTAACACCTCATTGTTGTTACATGTTTTACTATTCCTTGGTAAAGTATTCATGGCTATTGAAGTCTTTTTTTACCCATTTTGTCACGTTACAACCACAAACTTGTTTTACTTAGGTAGTACATAATTATGAAGTGAAAGAAAAAGCATACTTCTTTTCTTTTTGCACTTGAAAAATCTGAAATATGTAGTGTATTGTTGTACCCCAACATAAAATGCAGTGCAAACAACTGGCTTTCAGAAGCCACCAAACTAATAGAGCCCACTTACATGCAATATAATGTTGGTATTAATGCATCTGCTATAGGAAAGCCTCAGAGATTTCTTAGAGAACAATAATGAATAAAAAGCATCATGAAGACCAAGGATCATAGCAGAAATAGTGAAAAACTTGTGGCACAATATGAACCACCATACTTTTTTATCTACTTAGTCTGAATCAACTTTAGGTATTTTGTAACAAATAATGACTAAAACTGTAGGTCTCCAGATGTGCAAAAGACTTGATTTGATGTACTGTTGCAAATTTGGAAAATTATGTTATTTTCTTTCACAGCTAAGCACTAAGGTCAATAAAATACACTGAAGTTGTGGGTGTGAAATCAAAACGTGGAAAATTCAAGAAGGTGTGAATACTTTTACAGCTATTATCTTAGCTGCATTAGGTAAAGTTGAGAAAAGCCCAGATGAAGGACGAACCTACAAATGTGAAGAGACACAGAGTTGATGACATCATTCAAAGCTTCAGTCTGACAGTTTGGGCTCCAGTTTATATACAGTTTATAATACTTGAAAACTGGCAAAGTTTTAGTTCAGTCTATTCTTCTCCAAACAAACTTGACGTCATGCTTCTACAGACTTCCAATTCAGGAGGAAAGCCGACACAAAATTCACAGAGATGTTTAATCCAACTATTTTAAAATCCAAACAGTTACTGGAAATGAATAGACTTGAAGGAGCTTCAATTCTCTGCCATAAATGCTCACACCCTTTCCAGAAAACACAATTTATTTTAAGGTCAACATCAAGAACTGAGTTCAACACTTTCCATACTTATTAAAACTAGCTGCTTTAATAAAATAACTTAACATGAGTTATAAAAGCTTCCTGTAATCACTGTAGCCAATGCATGTTTGTCTGTCTTCCTGTGCTCACCTTTGTAGCAGCTTCACAGGTGTGAACCTTTTTTCTTTTTCATTTCCTGGAATGAATGAATCAACTTCCTCTGCGAGTGCTGAGACTTAAAAAAATACCTCAGAATATCCATTTTGCTTTAATCTGTTCTGCAGCTCCATCTGTCTCTACTGGGAAGCACCTGATACCACCTGTGCTGCATATCCCACTGTCTCTCCTGGGCTGAGGGGTTTGTTTGCATGGATTTAGGCAACGGATGACTGTATAGGTTTAGAATCCCAGGATTCCTCAGGCATCAGGACTAAGGAATGTAGACTTAAGACTGGAGAACTTCCTCTTTTTCTTTCTCTATGTCTGTGTTTGTCTTTTTGTTTCAGTCTGTAGCTGACTGCCTGGTTTCATTCCCTCTCATCTAATCTACCCTCCTTAAATTCATCTGCAGGTGTAAACTCTGAAAGTTGAGCTCAGTGATTCCTGAGCTGCCTGATTAAAACTCCTGTGGAAGATCTGACTTTTGCTACTCACCAAAATCATATTTTTTTAAACATTTAATGCAGTTCGTGACACTGAAACAAAAGAAAGCTCTGGTTTCCCAGGCCTTTCATTTAATATAGAAAAAATATGAACCTTCTCTGCCCCACAATTTGTCTCCTGTCATCTTCCGTTCATTTTCCCTCTACTGGTATGTTGTTGGAGTCTGCGGCTGTGGGAGAGGGACGATCTGAATATCTTCCTCTCTGCAGGAGAGAGGCAGAGGTTGCTTTTTCTTGGCTGGCAGCTCAAAGAGAAAAGTGCTTGTTTTTCCTGCAGTAAGTGATTGTAGTAGACCCTTGGAGTGTAAACAGGCTCTGATGTGCAGGGCGGCCCCTGGACACAGCGGACACTGTGCAGAGCCCTCTTGCCCTTGAGGTTTTGGCCTGGCTGTTTGTCCCTTTGTTCTGTTTTTTAGCGTCTTTTAAAGCTACCAGCTGAACTTTTCTGTTAAATCAAACCAATGCACTTTAGATATAGTTTATCAACAACAGAATAACTAGTCTGTGTGAGTTTTTCTATCTATTTTGTTATTTTGTTGTGAATTGTTATTCTGTTATTCCAAAAAATAGCTCATGTAAGTGCTGCTCAAGATTACTCATTTACTAGAACTGTGCTTCTGGCGGAGAACCAAATTATTGTTACAGGAAAACTGTTTATTCGCCGTCATCTTTGGCCATGCTTACTAGCCTGTGTATTCATGGCAGTTTCTGTTGTGGAGACGCTTTAAGAGATTTTAGCCAATAAATATTTCTCATCGTTTATGGCCTGTGATGCAGACTGGAGCAAACACAACTGCAGTAGATTGTTTATCAGTCAGTGATTCTAAATAAAAATGCATTGGCTACTGTTCCTATAAGATTATTAAAGATCTGTGGATTATTACTAATTTCTAAATTATTTTTATTTTAATTCGGTTGCAGAGTTTAACTGCTGTGCTATAGTCCTAGATTACAGTCCATGTTTTCCTTATTCTGACAGTTAGGAGTGGTGATCTGTGCAGTAAATTGAAAATAGGTTCTACATTAGTATTTTCATTTAGTTTGGAGTCTTTGTGTTTTTTAATGTATATCTACTAAAAAAAACTGTGATTAATGCTGTCCTAAGCTGATTTAATGGTTTCTATTCGTAAAAAAAAATCACTCTAGAAGATCCGTATGATTTTCTAGTGTTAGACAAGCACTTAACTTATAGCAAGTTAAGTTCTGGAAAAAAAAAATATATATACTGTATATACATATATAAAGTCAAAATGTATTGTATTTTGTCTATCTGTTCTTGTTGATGTTTTTATTATGATTATTTATGGAGTTTTATTTGTGTTCTGTGTTTCATAACCTGTGTATGAGAACACAGCATGGTTTTCAGTTAAAGTTGTCCATGCTAAAACACAAAGAAGAAATTTGTGCAGAGAGATTTGCTATACCTTAAACCTCTATACAGTTTGTCACTCTACAGCCACAGTCTTCAATGTATTTCATTGTGATTTTATATTATAGACCAACAAGAAGTACTGGTACTGCATGTTTGTAAAGTAGGTAGGAAATAGACACTTAGTTTTCGAACGTTTTTGCAAATAAAAATCTGAAGTGGTGCGCCTTTGTAATCAGCCCTGTAATCAACTCTGATAACCCTAATAAAATGCTGTGCAACCAACTGCCTTCAAAGTCAACTTAGTAGTGAATCGTTTCCACCTGGGTGTAGTTTAGTCTCAGCTATTCTGTGAAGGCCTCAGAGGTTTGTTAGAAATCAGTGAACAAAAAGCATCATGGAGAGCAAGGAACACAGCAGACAGTTCAGGGAGAAGATCTGGAAAGCAGGTATTAGCATAAAAAAAGGTTTTAGCTGAACTTTGATCATCTCACTTACCTGTGTTCAATCCATTATGTGAAAAAAGGAAAAGTAAGGTGAAACTGATAGACTGGACAAGAACATTAATCAGCAGCCATGTGACCTAAGGTAACTCTGGAGGAGCTGCAAAGATCTACAGCTCAAATGGGAAAATTTCTTGAAACAACTATTTCTTGTGCGCTCCACATGTTTAATTTATATGAAAGATTAACAAGAACAAAGTTACTACTAAAAGTTGTTAAACTGGCCCAGTAAAGGTTTGTCGTTTGACAAAGTTTATGGTTGAAAACTGATCTTCATGAATGCTTTCCATACAGTCTCATTAAGCTTGAGCTATTGTGCAAAGAATAAAGGACAAAAATAGTCTCTAGGATTATTTGCAAACCAGGTAAAG
The DNA here is from genome assembly GCF_003331165.1 of Xiphophorus hellerii. Taxonomy (NCBI): domain Eukaryota; kingdom Metazoa; phylum Chordata; class Actinopteri; order Cyprinodontiformes; family Poeciliidae; genus Xiphophorus; species Xiphophorus hellerii. The sequence goes on along the minus strand of NC_045690.1, from coordinate 9,268,871 downwards.
ATGTACCCCAAAATACTGGCTTTACATATTATTGACTCAGCAGAGATGAACATGAATGAAAGCCACACTTTTCTGGTTTTTGTTTGTAAAATATTTTTGAAAAAAGTGTACCGTTTCCCTCGTCCTTCACAATTATGCATTACTTGGAGATTGTAGACTGTCACATAAAACTCTAATAAATGCCGTTTTGTGGTTGTATTGGAGCAAGGTGTGAAAAAAAATGAAAGCTTTTAAAGTACTTTAGCTATTAACACCTTAAAATGTCTGCAATTTGACCTGGAAGTATGTAATGCAAGTAACACATTTTAATGAGTCCCACTGTGGTCAATGGAGTTGTACTCTGGCTTAAAGACATAAAATATTGATTCCATATCAGTGTTGAAATCTGACAAAAGTCCCCACAATACCAGCTGGTTACCGTAACTTCATTCTGGTGCCTCTTGTGATGTCATCACACAAAGCACAATTAACTGTTATTATCACAGGTGGTATATTATATTCATTTGTGTTTTTTTCTTCTTCTTTTTTTTTTTTTACCATGAGTCCTGTTATTCATAAACACCACACACTTCTTTTCATCAGACGGAAAGTTTTTTTTTTTACTGGATGTCGCATAGCAAATAGATACTGCATTCATTTCTTATGAGAAATACCCTAAAAGCGACAGTCTTGTTTATGTTTTTGTTGCTAATTAGCAGGAAGCGTTGGACATCTGGGTGACTGCTAAGAAATGCCTTGTTGTGAATGCTGCTAAGTTCTCCTGTTGACATGTGCTGGAGTTTTCTTTTGTGCTTTGTATGTATTTCATAACGCGATTTAGAATTATGACATTAAAATATAAAGAACTAAACAAAGTTTGTATTTTAATGTGTTCAACATATCATCATAGAAACTAATATGAAGAAGGAGCTTTTCATCCATAAAGTAGTCCCACGTAGTGTCGCAGTGTGACGTCGCTTTTGTCACCACACCAGCTTTCACTACTTAACCTCAGTGTAAAGATTACCTGCCTCTTGTTGGACGCTGTAGCTGCTTAAATGATTGTATGGGAACAGCACTGAGCGAAAACAGAAGTGTCAAACAAGAACCGAAAAATGGGTTTTGAACTTCTCTTCAAATATTTGATTATCCCCCCCATATTTAATCAAGTCTCCTTCCCACCAATGAACAAAGTATTTACTTTGAAAATAATGAAATATTCAGGAAAAGAAAAGACAAAGGGGCAACATATTTGAAACTATGCTAGATTAGATTGTATCCTCTCATATAGACTGATAAGGATTATTTGTTGATGCTGCAGATGTGATGCCCTCTACTGCAGCAATGATGGTATAGCAGCAATAATTGTAGAGCATCTTCCTGCTTAATCTATAGACATGCTGTGCTCTTCCTTCACAACTTGATCCAACTTTCTGAAGTTTTAGTTCAGTTTCTCTTTTATGTTTTTGCCAAATGCAGCACAGGACCCTTCTTCACCTGAAAGCTATTTGAATATAATTTTAGGTGGAATAATGAAACTGAATTTAACTCTGTATCCCTTCTTCAGGGCAGACTGAGCAATGCTAAGCTTTAACAATTTCTTTGATTCTACTTTTTTGGTTTAAGTTCTTTTGAGTTTTCAGTATTGATGTTATGCATGTTTTAATAGCAATTACATTTAAACAAGATTGCAAACTATAAGTTTCAATCAGTCAATTGATGAAGTTTGTTTGTATAGCACATTTGAACAACAAAGCAGTTCAAAGTGTTTTACATTATAAAAACACAAACATACAAACTCACAGAACACCATCAACCATCAAAAACTAAAACCACTAATCATTTCATCCCTACTCTGAATAATGCTTCACTTTCCCAACTATCTGGACAGGTCTTCACAAAACAGCTGTATTTGCACTATTAAATAACCCTATTTAATATTCATGAGACTTTGAAAGACATTGTGGTGCACTCGATTTCATTTAGAATTTTCAGAGTAAAATAGGGATGGTACAAGTGCACACCACACTTTTCAGATTTAGTTAGCACTTATTTCCTGTTTTGTTAGTGGTCTTAGGATGACAAAATGTGAGCATGTGTGAGGCAAACGGTGTGAAAACCTTTGCTTGTTACTGTGGAAAGCATCTGTTAGGTCTCTGATGGTATATTTAATTTGAAGTGAAAATAGCATATGCTGACCTTGGGCTGGGGAAAAAAATACAAAAAGTTAGATTTTTTTGGCAGAATATAAGCCATTAGACAAAATGGAGCCTTATTACCTGAAGTTTTTTGAAGTGCAGTACATCATGATGGCAGAGTTAAAGACAGACTTTTATTTCCCATTATTTTTATATAGAGTTCCTGCAGAATGGTTTTAGCTTCCAGTTGAGAGAAAATAATAAAAAAGCCAGTATTATTCTGCACTTTGAAATCTAACCATACTTATTTCTTTGTCTAAAATGCGCAGATAATAACATCTTTTCCCCCTAGTATAATACCAAGATTGTTTTTCTTAAAGTATATTATTTTTTTCTAAAGCATCCCTTTTGAAACTAGTATTCCTTACACTGTCACATCAATGCATTTTATTTAGTTATGAGTAATGGTGTGCTAATCTCCTTTGCCCTGTTTTTGATTCCTTTTCATCTGTCTTCATTACCCATTTTCTGCCATTTTCTTTACCGTTATCTGCATTTGTTCTACTTTTTTTTATTTGATACCACATCATTTACATTCTTTTCCTTGTTTCCAGCTCAAGCCACAGTTGAGGACTTCCAGATCCGACCTCATGCCCTCTACGTGCACTCCTACAAGGCCCCCACCTTCTGCGACTACTGCGGGGAGATGCTGTGGGGTCTCGTCCGCCAGGGGCTCAAATGTGAAGGTTGGAAGCACACGCAAATCTGGAGGAATTTGTTAAGAGTTGATTTTGTAAAAATCTTTTTTTTTTCTTTTTCTTGGTAACTTAGTCAAGTTCAACCCAGTTAGGGTTAACAGTTTTGTCTTTTTTTTTTTATTCGGATTTTAATTAAATCGTTTAATTTTGGTCACATTAAATTATAATTGCAATGTTATCTTATTATTTCAGTTTTTTTTTTTTTAGTTTATTTGTCATCAGTTTTCAAACTTTTGGTTTTTATCATGTAGGTTTTTTTAAGTTTTAAACTGGGTTTTGTTTTCTGTTTTTTTTCCAGGATGTGGGCTGAACTATCATAAGCGTTGTGCGTTCAAGATCCCTAATAACTGTACCGGCGTGAGGAAAAGGCGGTTGTCCAACGTTTCACTGCCAGGACCATCTCTATCTGTGCCGAGAGCATTACCTGCTGAAAATACGGTGGTGGTTCCTGATGAGGTGAGCTCTGATTGAAGGAAATCATTCTAGCTTTAAATTATGCGTAGCTACTTCTTTGTTACCCAGAGTGAGGTGTTTTTTTTATTTTTTTTTTATAGCGCGACAGAAACAGAAAAGCCAGATGAGTTTTCACTTGTGGTAAATGTTTACAAACTTCAGATTTGGCCCCTTTTCAGGGCCACTTTGTAGAATCCCACTGATGCAGAAAATTGAATTTAGCTGCACTGACTCAGTGTGAAGCTTCTCAGCGAGGTCTTATGAAACAAATTTCACTTAAAGCCACAGAGGAATCTTTCCTACTGTGCATCCACGCCAAAGGTCATAAGGAAATGTAATTATGGTAATGATATTAAAAGTCTATTGAAGTCCAGGATTTTGCAACTACTAATGTTTTGGTAAAGAAATGGAATGTGTGTTCCTCCCTATTCTGCCAGGGGTTTCCAGACTGTTTGATTTATGCAAATAAGATGGGAACTCTTATGCTCTTATGTGGTAAAACACGGCAAAGTTAATAAGCTTTTTGTGGGCATGGAAAGTCATTCAAATACTCTTTGAGATTTTTTATTTTCACTTTTTAGAGACTTATTTAAAAGTCAAAAAGACTGCACTAAACTTATTAGTGTTTTGTCAGTTCCCCGACTAGTCAAAACTAGCTTTAAATTCAGTTCAGTCAACTGAATATGAATTCATTCTAACAAGTTTACCTCCTAAGCTAGGGGTCTGCAACCTGCAGCTCCAGACCCACAGTGGCTCCAAATACCTTTGGCTAAAAAATGATAAATAAACCTCTAGTGTTTTTAAATATAATTATAAGAACAAATGAAATGTTTTAAAACCTAAAGAAAGAGATAAAATAGCAGAAATGGATAATAAAGTTTGCAGACCTCTGTTCTAAACATTCTGGACTAAGTTTATAGCTTCAAAACAAACTACTTCTCATTCACTTATTTTGTTTTGTCTAAAATGAAGTTTAAGAATGAGTCATGAGATATTTTACAAATCAGCATGTTGGTTAGCATCTTTTTCACTCTCTCCTGTTAAGTTTGCTCACAAAAAAGTATTTTATAAAGACTGAATTCCCTAAAGGCTGCTCTTATTCACAGGTTTTGACAGTTTTCTTGTCAGAAAACATAACTGAGGCCTGAATGACAATTATCTATTTAGACTACGAATGTAATTCTGGTTGCTTTTAAACTTCTTATTAACATCCAGTCAACATAGACATGAGTTCTCATCAGTGTGCTGTTTTGCCATCCAAGCTGTAATAGTGATTAGCTCCAAGATACTAAAAGTTGAAGTCATCATGCTTTGTTTCTGTCAGTGGTTTTAACTCCCATCCCCTCCCAAGCGTTTGACCGTTTCTCCGTTCATCCAACCTCAGCAACAGCGGTCACATCAGGAGGCAGGGAAGCGCATCCTGTCCTGGAGCGGCAGGCCTATCTGGATGGATAAGATGGAGAAGACGCGGGTCAAGGTGCCGCACACCTTCGCCATCCACACTTACACTCGGCCAACCATCTGCCAGTACTGCAAACGGCTACTCAAGGGTCTCTTTCGCCAGGGAATGCAGTGTAAAGGTAACATTGCGTATGAACATGTTGAACTTACAATTATCAGAAAAAATGTAAACACCTCATTATAATTATTGCACTCCAGACTGCAGATTTAACTGCCATAAGCGGTGTGCATCAAAGGTACCAAGAGACTGTTTAGGGGAAGTGGACTTCAATGGTGGTAAGCATTACCTTAAGCTTTCAATTTTTCACTTCTGACTTGTTTAATTGGGAGATAGATAATACACTGTTAAGTAATTGATACAGAAATGTCTACTTGGTTATTTCTTCAGTCATATTCTGCTGTGAGTGACAAGAGTGGCGGAGTCGTTAAAATAAATCTGTTTTTCTGGATGTTTTGCTCATGTTATTGAAGAAGATCTGCTGCACAACTCTATTCTGTATTATTCAATATATATAAAAAAACCTGGACTTAAATATTTAGAGCCCGCCAGCCCTGGGCCCGATTCTGATACCACCATGGATATGATGGAGGTGGACAGTAGTGATATGGACGGTGGACGAAGTCTGGACGACCCAGATGAACCATCCACTCCAGACGGGATGTTCAACATGGACTCTCCCTTCACTGACAGAGAGAAAGATGAAGAGCCTATCAAGACTATAAGGTAGGATAAAAATACAACCACTTTGACAGATGGTTTTCTTCAGGTTGATGACATAAACAACTCTGTAGGTGGCAGTGTTTACTTTGTTGTATCACTGCACTCTGGTTAGTTGTTTTGTTATGCTTTATTTTTGACGGGTTTGAGAAAACATGACAGAGACCTAATGAAACTAGAGAAGTTAATTTTATATATTATCTTTGTCTAGCTGTTTCGGATTGTATGCTTTACAAAAGTATTCATTCATTTTAAACTTTTTCACATTTTGTGACGTTTCCCCTTACAAGCCTCAGGGTTTTTTGGGGGGATTTTATGTCACAGTAGAAAAAATAATGTGTTTTTTTTACAAATAAAAATCTGGAAACCATGGCCTTCAGTTATGTTCTCTTCCCTCCTGTCAATATCTGAGTTTGAATCAAATCTTTAAGTCTTTTGGAGTATTTCTTGAACAGCACATCTAGAGACAGAATAGCTCAATCTCAGACAGATTGAATGAAAAGATTCAGAGGACATGTGTGTTCAAGTTTTGCAGTAGTTCTTCATCAGTGTTCAGGTTGGGACTTTATCTTGGCCATTCTAACACAACAATACCTTTGTTTTAAGCCACTTTGTTGTATGTTTAGGGTTTGTTGTCTTGGTAAAAAAAACCACTCCCACAGCATGATGCAGCCACTGTCTGTTTTGTGTTGTGTTTAATGTTGTGTGCAGTGTTGTTTGTTATCTCTCACATATAGTGTTTTGTTTGTTATTATATTTTCTCTCATATGACCATAATAATCATATGTTTCCACTTCATAAACGCTCGTTTTGTGACTAATAGTTGTCGTGTGAACAAATGAGCATCTTGGCTGTTTCTCTGATTAATGGTTAGTTTTTATAACCAAACCCGGCCTTAAACTTCTTCAGAACTTCACCCTGATCTGTCTGCTGTGTTCCTCCTTCTCAATGATACTGTTTACTTGTGATCTCCAACAAACTTCTGAGATGTTCATGGAACAGCTGGATTTATTCTAAAATTAAATTAGACACTGATGAAATTAGACACTGTTTATTAATTAAGTGGCTTGTGAATGATGCCCGTTTTGGGTTATCGCAGTAAAGGGGTGCCAAATACAATTCTTCAAACTTGTTTTTTGTGGAAATGTTTGAAAGCCACATATCCTTGTCCTCTCACAATTATGGGCTACCTTGTGTAGGTCTGTTGCAGAACAAAAAATATATATAGTTAAGTTTGTTTGTGTAACATGTTGAACAGTATAGTAATTGAAGTGTGAGAAAGCTTTGGTGACACACATTGCTTTTATGACCATTTTAAAATGTGTATACTTAAAGAAAGTATTTAGATAAACTTGAGGTTTATAAGAATTACGGTTTTGTTTGTGTAGTCCTTCAACCAGCAGCAACATCCCACTGATGCGGGTGGTCCAATCTATCAAGCACACCAAGAGACGGAGCTCCACTGTGGTGAAGGAGGGCTGGATGGTTCATTATACAAGCAGGGATAACCTGGTATGAGTAACATCATTGAAACAGTAGCCAACTCCATCTGTTATCACCTGCATAAAAGTTTCCAAAGCTGCGTAATTTACCTCTGAAATAATAATCACATATTTTTGTAATATTTTTAGAAAGTGTATCTTCAGCACCTTGTTTTTCTGCTCTTCTTTTACAGCGGAAGAGACATTACTGGAGACTGGACAGCAAGAGTTTGAGTCTTTTCCAGAATGACACCGGAGCTAAGTTTTATAAAGTAAGCTCCAAAACATGTCCTCTTACTGGAAAAACACACAACTTGTCCTCCACTTAAAACATCCGGCAAAATGATTAACTTCTCTGAAAATATTTCTGCTTGATTCAGTGAAGTGAACTACATGTATAAAGACCTTCTGGCTTGAAATAAAGCACAATTTAAGTATGACACATTATATTATCATATTCATAGTAGTGAGGTATGTAAATCATAGCCAGTGGGAGTGGTGTGACTAAGCTTTAGAGGCGTTCATGTTGCAACAGTATAAAAACTGTAGGGTCTGTGTAGCCCACTGAAATTTCCCCTGACAGCCCTTTCTGTTCTTTGCCTGTTTAAGGGTCACATATTCAACAGTTGTCATTTGTTAGCTGTTGTTTCTCACTTAGCAGGTGGGAGTTTTTAGGACATTTTAAACTTTAGAGGATTTGGACTTGCAGACTTTGCGATTTCCCCATTTTGCATTTCCAAACTGACTTTAAAGAGAGTGCTGACTTTGAGTGAGTGACTGTAATTTGATGTGCAGAGATTGTGTGACACTTCCCTCTCAGTGGCAGGCGCAGTAGTTAGTCATTACTTGGCCACAGGGGCTTAATAATGCAGTAATTACACACCAAACACTGAGGGTAGGGAACTGCAGCCTAGACGGTAAAGACTTCCCCATGTGTCTTTGTGTTTGCTAAGAGATGTGTGCTTCTGAGACACAGACGCCCCTTTGAGTTGTGGTCAGAGGGATGTTGCAGTAGGATGCCGCGTAGGATGCACAGTTTCCAGTTTGAATGTGTGTCAAGCAGGTGGCTCCACACATTGCTGTTATACAGAGCTCAGTTTTTCACTTTTTTAGTTTACTGTTTGAAAAAGAAAAACAAGAAAAAAATCCCTCTCCCTTCTTTCCTCATTATTCTGTCACACCCTTCATCTTCTGCCACTAAAGCCCCAGAGAAGAAACCTCAGCGGGGACAGACTCCTCAGGGTGTGTTTACTGCCGACTTTATGTGGTTCTTTATTATCAACTTGGCATCCAACTACATTTGAAATCCTCAGCAGGCAAATTGAAGGGTTGCAGCAAATCTCTTTTTTTCTCCCTACAAACGTAAGTCTTTGTTCTACCTCAGCAGATTGTTCAGTTCAGTCTAGTTTTATTCTACTCATTTTTCTACTCATTTTATTTCACTATAGATTTATCAATATTTTATCCACAATTTTATATAAAATAAACATGACTATTTTATGTACATAAACTTCTATACAGGAACTCAAGTATTGAAGCATTAACAATATAATTTTCAGTTGTCTAAAATTATTTCTACAACTCTCAACTATCAACATTGTTATAAAAACATATATTACCAAAAATCCCAAAATAATATTTGCAATTTAAAAATATCTATTTCTTGAATTTTACTATATATATACAGTATATATCAGTCTATTGTAGTTTATTCTCAGAACAAAAAATATTTGCGTCATTTGCAAGCAAAATTGTGGTTTACTAGGTACATCACCAATGACTGATAAACAGTGCATCAAAAAAGTATTCACAACACTTCACTTTTTTCACATTTTGTTATGTTATTGCCTTATTACAAGTTGCATTAAATTAGCAATTAGCAATATTCAAAACATTATCATTTTTGAATATGATGCCACAAGCTTACCTCACTTCTAGGCGTTTGGCCCATTATTCTTTTCAGCTCTTGTCCAGCTCTATTGGGTGGGATGGAGACATCTGTGCAACCATTTTCAGATCTCTCGAATGATGTTCAATTCAATCAGACCCAAGTATAGACCCTGGTTTGGCCATGCCTGTGAGATTTTGGCCATGTGCTTTGGGTTGTCATTCTGCTGAAAAATATCCCATCGCCCCAGACTGAAGTCAAGAGTCTCTGGAGCAGGCTTTCATCCAGGATGCCTCCGTACATCGCTGTACTCATATTTCCCTCTATCCTGTCTAATCTGCCAGTTTTTGCTGTTACAAAACATCCCCATAGCATGATGCCGCAACCACCATGCCTCAGTGTAGGGATAATATTGGTCTGGTGATGACTCATGCCTGGTTTTCCTCCAAAAATGACACTTGATATTCACACCAAAGAGTTCAATCTTTCCAAATCATGTCCAATCCACTGAATTTACCACAGATGGACTCTACTGACGTTGCAGAAACATCTTCAGGGATTATTAGTGAAAACAGCTCAATCTTGAGCTTCATCCAAAGGCTGTGAATACTTGCGTTAATGTGATTTCTTATTTTTCTACTTTTAATTAAAAAAAAATCACCAATTTGAAGCTAAATATGTTTCTATACAGTCATAATATACTGTAAGAATAGAAAACTAAAAAGTTTGAGCGAATGGAGATTAATTTAATACACTTTGAAATAGAGCTACAACATAAATGTGAAAGCCATTTTTTGTGGAAGCAATGACATAGGTCTAGAAACTGTTTCAAATTGAAATCCATCTATTAACACTTCTTCATTAAAAACATGCATGGGTCCATAGCTTTATTTTTAATCTACCACGAAAAGGCATGCAAATGCTTTATTTCAGTTTAAAATAATTAGAATCCTGTTTAATGATGATAGTAATTGTCTAGGCTGAAATTTTAATAATTAAAATGTTCTAAAATTAAATTTTCCCACGTGATTTTATAATTAAATTACGCATAAATATAATGTAGATACACCACATTCAAAGTGCAAATTGTAAACATGTGTATTTTCTCAGTAGTTTTGCATCAGTTGATGTTTTTTCACTTTGCTTGTTAAGTAGTGCTCACTTGCACCCCGTGAAACATTGCTCATGTAACTTATACGTAGCTAACATCCTCATTTCAACCTTCATTAATTTATGTAATATTTTGAGTTACTACATGCTTTACAAAACAGAATTACATTTCCCTCTTAAACTTTACAATGTAACCCTCCTTGAAATGATGGTTAGATCTATTAATTCTGTTTAGCACTCTCTAAATCCTTATCTCTAGTGTCCTTCAGTCTTGTATGTAATCTTTTATATTTCCTTATTATGCTGTTAAATATAATCTAAGATAAATTCATGCTTTTTCAGTGGAAAATGTCATTCTGATCAGTAACCAGAAAAAAGACTTTGTTTTATTTTTATTTTTTAAGTTTCTCTTGCTTGTTGCTCATCAGTGTGTGGCCAACATCATCCTCTCTGCTTTCCTTTATGCCTCCGATCAGATTAGTGGTGGTCGTGTGGTGGCATGGCAGCCATTTTCACCATTTGGAAGCCATAACGGCTCCGTGTTTGAAGATGAGATCCCTGTACTTGTGGCTTCCTCTGAAGAAACTCTTATGGGGGTGAGGGGACTTTTCTCTGTCTTAGTGCTGTCACTCTGAAACACTGGACCCCAGCGCTCCCCTCCCCACTCACACTGCTACCCCAGTTGTGGTGAGGGACAACGGTAGTTGCCTCGTCCTTCATCTCAGTGGCTCGCGGTAGCGCCGGCAGCTCATGCTCGAATGGGGCCCCTCTGGCCGGCCCCTGCCTTGTAATCAGGCAACCAGAGTACTCAAGCTGCCGCAGGGGCTGCTCACGTGACCCGGTCCCCTCTAACCACAAGCACTTCATCTGATACTCTGTGGTGAGCCATGCAGAGGGGACAGCGTGCGTCGCTGTGATCCCTCATTGGCTGGAAATTCTCTGTGTTTGGCCCTCCCTCGTTCTCTTTGATTCGACAGCGAGTTTAAAGGGGAAGGGGGAACTTTTAGTTGCGCCGAAACTGTCCTTTCAGTTTGTGCTCGTAAGAGAGAGAGAAGAGGAAAGTAGAGGTTTTGAGCTTGGACCAAAACTGTGTGAAGACTTGTGGAGTGTGTGAGTTTGTCTATCTCTATTGTTTTTCAGCTTTATCAGCTTGCATTGTTTTTGTTGTACTCATCTTAAAATATAGCCATGTGATTTATTTGGAAGGTAAGATTAAGACTGATGGATTAAAATTTGCTGTTTTTTCCAAAGTATTTTATCTCTATCAATGCTTTAATTATCCCATAATTAAGTAAATTTTGTATTCACATGAATCTGTTTAGATGTGTTTCTTGCTTATTACGTTACTTTATTTTTGAATTAACTTTTTTTTGTTTTGTTTTTCTTTTGTTGTTTTCTGTGTTTAATGTGGACAATTTACCAAAATAAAGTGATTGATGATGATGATGATGATGATGACTTTATATTTAAAAACAAATAAAGAACATAAAAGTATGTTTCACCTACTTTCAAACTTTTCCTGCAGGAGATCCCTCTGTCTGAGATTCTCCAGGTGGAACCTTTCAGAGACTACAGTAATCTGGCGCAGGGCAGCAACCCTCACTGCTTTGAGATCATCACAGCCACCATGGTCTACTATGTGGGGGAGAACAACAGCAGCCACTATCACAGCCCTGCACTGGCTGCTTCTGGAGTGGGTGTGGAGGTGGCCCAGGGCTGGGAGAAGGCCATCAGACAGGCCCTGATGCCCGTCACGCCCCAGCCGAGTGTGGCCAGTGCAGCCGGTCAGGGGAGAGATCACAGTAAGGAGAATCTATTCAACCTCTTCTGTTTGCATGCTGATCCTTTCATTGCTGCCCATTTTAAAGTTTTCAGATTCAGCAGCTTGCAGGATTTTGTTGGGGCCATATCGTTGGGGTTGTCCGTGTCAAATTATGTGTGTTACTCACATAATGTGTGTTGAAACTTTGAAAATCTACTCATATCCACATTTAAGGGTGAGGGAATGCCCTGCTGTGTGTATTTGGTATTCAAGAGGAAGCGGGACTGTGAAGTCATTGTTTGGAGATAATAGGGGTGATCAGTAGAGTCACATGATTGAGTTTTTAATTGAATTAAAACTATTGGTGCCCCAGAGAGGCTGTAGTTTTATTTTTTTTCCCTTTTTCTTTATTTATACAAATTGATCTCATTTAGACATTCAATCTCATCCTCAGCTACCTTTAACTACCTTTATACACACATAAAGGTAGTTAAAGGTAGTTATACACATATAACTATAAGGTAGTTATATGTGTATAACTACCTTTATACGCATATAAAGGTAGTTAAAGTAATGGGAAATTAGGTATTTGTTGATAATAAACCAGTGAAAAATTCTAGTCAGGTTTGCATCCTGTCATGAATCTCAGTGCTACACGATAAACAGCACCCAACATCTGTAAAGAGCTACAAGAACGCTCTCTTGTATAATGTCACTGTTGTCAACACAAGGTATGAAGGTGACCACAGCCAACAAGACTATATGAAAATATGTTTTATTCCTATCAACTTTTATATTGCACTTTTTAAAATCTGTTCAAGATATATGGTACCTTAAAAAATATTATCAATTAAAATATTACAATATTTACAAAAAGATGCACCTTTAATTTCCTTATTTGTTTAGACTGAAGCAGTGGTCCCAAACTTTTTAGTACCGGGGACCGGTCAAGACTTCGCAAATTTGCGCCGGGGGGGCGGCACCGAAACCGATGCTGTTGCTGCTGTTTCTAAATCATTCTGCTACAATCATTCGGCTCAATGTTGGCGCTCAAGATATAACCGACAGAATCCGGTTACAGGATTTTCAAAATAAAAGATCCTCCAGACTCAATACATAAAAAGGAAGTATTTAATTATTTCTTGCGCGCCCCGGTACCAATTGGTCCGTGGCCCGGGGGTTGGGGACCACTGGACTAAAGAACATGAAAACGTATGAGATTTTGCTTTGTCTGACACCAGGATGCATGTTTTTTTTCTGATTTGTTGGACTCTGTCATTTTGGACCTTTGCATTTTTTTGTTTTTCATAGTGGATTATTTCTGGTTCCTGGTACAAATCATGTCGTCTATATAACGTTTCAGAGTTACTATACACCAATTCATTACCCACCTTGACTCCTGACTAATTGGCACATTGAATATTAAGCCAGATATCTTTTTATACTGCTTAATGCCAATGTGAGATGGCCCAAATGGTGTTAAACCAGGAGACAATCAAATGCTTCCATCAACATTCTGAACCACATGACTAATTTGTAAAACATTTTTACCCCATTACTGAACCTGGAGGTACACCTCAGTAGAACTGAATTAATTTCAGAAATATAAACTGAGAGCTTCTATTAAGAACAAGTTGATTAATTTGTGAAAACATGTATTTTTTTTTTTTGAATCATGTTTTTTTGTGTTTATTTAATCGAATGAAAATAAATTGTCTTAGTTTCCTACTGGGTAAATTCTTAATTTGTGTTTAGTCTTGCCCATGTGGCAGTCCTAATTCTTAATTTGAAATGCATTGCATTCTTGAGGCATTTAGTCACGCACATCTCTCCAGATTGATTTATTTGGCCAATTTCTTGTGTAATAAAATGCTTCATCATGTGGGCCTCACTGCATGCAGCTGTGATAAGATAGAAGGATGCTCAGGAGAAGAAAAATGGGAAAACTGACTTGTGAGGAATGCATCACAAACTTGAAATATTTAATGATTCTCTTGTTGCTTAATGCAAGAAGAAAATTTTGTTTTTAGTACCCGTGGGTGAAAAAAAAAACATGTGTTTCCCTCTTTCAGAAGAGCTGTCCATCAGCATATCTGTGTCCAACTGCCAGATCCAGGAGAATGTGGTAAATACAGCTTCTTTAATTTCTTTTCTACCAGAAGCAATTGCGCAATTTCCCAGCACAGCTTGCAAAATCATGCATATGTGTGCTATTAAAGTAGCTGTTGTGGTTAAAGCAGAAATTGTATCTAACTGCTGCTTTTATTAAAATATTTAGTGGAAGCTTTTTTCTTCTCTACATAAATGAGGAAGTTTTGTTTTCCTTTTTTTCTCATCCTTTTGGGTCATGGGTTTTTTTTTATTCAGTTCCACTTCTGCACTAGTGAAAGTTTAAATATTTGGCAATAACCAGAAACATTTGGGAATAGCAACAACATTGCCAAACCATAGATGATGTAATTGTTGGTGATTCCAGTTTCAGTACTGAGAGCTGGCTTTTCCACATGTAAAATGCAGCCATTAAGTAACTGGAAGTGATATCTGTGCAGGATATTGCCTCGATATATCAAATATTCTCTGATGAGGTGCTGGGATCAGGCCAGTTTGGCATCGTGTACGGAGGTATGTTGTTTTTGTCTTAAAAAATCCATGTAAGATTTGGTGTGGCTTAAATTAGCATGGCAATAAATTGCATTGTGTGTGGTTACTCTCATTATTTCAGGGAAGCACAGAAAGAGTGGCAGAGACGTAGCCATCAAGGTTATAGACAAGATGAGATTTCCTACCAAGCAGGAGAGCCAGTTAAGGAATGAGGTGGCCATTTTACAGGTAATAAATGATTGAATCAATAATAACATAAACCATTAATGTGGACCATTTGTACAGGGATTTGCCTTAAGGGTCATGTTAGGGACCTTTGGCACAAGGTTTTTTAACTTTTTTTTTTTTTCTCTCTTTTTCTTTAGAATCTGCATCATCCAGGTATTGTTAACCTGGAGTGCATGTTTGAGACCCCAGAGCGAGTGTTTGTTGTCATGGAGAAGCTGCACGGAGACATGTTGGAGATGATCCTCTCCAGCGAGAAGAGCAAACTACCAGAACGAATCACCAAATTCCTCGTCACGCAGGTTCGTGCTGCTTAAACGGGGATCTCTCTTATCTTCCTGTTTTCCTCACTGTCTCACTAATAGTTTCACCCTCTTTGTTTTGTTTATGTATCTATTAGCTAATAATTTGCAATAAACTGCTTAAAGGAGCAGCTAAATGTTGACTTTGAATATTTGAATCTATTAATATGAAGTGAATATTTAAAGCACACACCCTAATCTTTTTTGTATGTTGCAAATATAAACCTTAATGTTTTTTATTAGGATTTTATGTTATAGACAAGACAAGTAAAACATATTTGAGAAGTGAAAGAAAATAGACACATGTACAGCACCCATCCATGAAACATGATGGCATGTATATTGTGATGACCATTTATACTGTCTGTCCAATTTTACTGAGCTTGAATTATTTTGCCAAAACAAACTGACAAATATTTCAGTCTTTAGATGTGCAAACTGGGATACTTACCCTAAATGGCTTGAAGCTCTAACTGAAGATAATTCTATAAAATATTGATTCAGTGGGCCTGAATACAAATGCATATCACACTTTTCAGATTTTTGTGTAAGATTTTTCTTTCATGATTCTGCTCAACTTTGTTTGCTCTCACAGAAAATCAAATATAAATGCAGTTTGTGTTTTTTATTGTTACAAAATCAAAAGGTTTCAGGGAAATTTAATGTCATATTTTATATTATGTAAGTTTCAATTCTTCTAACACGCATTTGCATGTTTTTATATCAATTTCCTTCATGTCCTTCTTGAACTTTTTCCCCTGTGTCTGGGTGTGATGACCCTCTGCTGATGTTTATTCTTGCTGTGGTGGCCTGATTGGGAGGGATATGTTTATATGGCACCGGTCCACACGGCATCGCCGCCTCCTGCCTGGCTGCCGATTACAGCCTGCAGTGTGCTAGTGGCTTTGTGGCCTAATTAGAGGAGCTGTGGGCCCCGGGGTCTGCTTAGATTTTGGGTCCCAAACAGCAGCAAGGGCCATTAACCACGGCCCCATTAGCTGCAGCGGGGCCTGGCTCAGATGTGGCCAGAAGGACTTTTGTTCAAGCCAGGGTCGGGATTGGGGGACCGAGTGGATTGTGGTTTTGGTACAGATCCACAGGCTGGAATTTATGCAGCGGGAGCTTATGCAAGGATCTGGTGAATATAGATGAGCTGTGCAATGTGGAAATATTTAAGGGCATCTGTGTGCCTATGACTCAGATTTTATTCCACAAAAATACAATTTTTGTGGAATAAAACAACAGTTTATACTGATAAACTGTTTTATCACTATTTAAACTATAAAATTGTAGTTTACATGGTTAGTAACTTATGTTTATGTTGAATGTGCGTGTGTTTTAACTGAACTTGTGCTTTCAACAGATCCTGGTGGCCTTGAGGCATCTGCACTTCAAAAACATTGTTCACTGTGACTTGAAGCCTGAAAATGTACTACTGGCCTCCGCAGAGCCTTTTCCACAGGTAACAACAATAAATATATTTTGCATTTTTTATTCTCTTTGGGTTTATGGTGGCATGTTTGCTTTACTTCTAAAAAAACAGAAGTCTTTTTTTCCCCTTTTCACTGAATTTCAGAAAAGGAATGTTTGTTTTTTTTTGGTTTGTGGCCTTTTAAATATGATCTATAAATCTTTTAAGCATCAAATAATACATTTTTAAATTAAATTCTCAGGCACAAAGCTGGAAAGAGTTCATCACAAAGATACAATTTGTTCCCATTGCTTTAGATGAAACTGTGAAAATACCAAAAGTAATGTTTATAGATAATAGATTTTTAACAAGTACAAGAACACTTCCAAATAGCTATTTTCTGAGAAAAGAAGCATTAAAGTTGATGAATGATGCATAAGTTAGGTCCTATATAAGAATACTATGTACTGCTATATGGGTTGTGCTGTAAACAAAGAAAAATGCAGCCAGTCATTCACCCTGCCCTCAAAAAAACCCCAAAAACTCTTGTAACACCTTCAGAAAGGCTGAATATGTGGAAAAGTGCTCCTGTTATGCACAATAGAGGATCTGTGATAAAATGAGCCGTTTCATTTTTTCCAAAGACCCTAGGAAAGTATTTAGAGTACATGTCACCATAAACTCTAAAATACACACAAATTAGATAAAAATGTGTCAGCATATGTGTGCTGACTGTGCATGTTGTTTTTTAGGTAAAGCTGTGTGATTTCGGCTTTGCACGCATCATTGGTGAGAAGTCGTTCCGGCGGTCAGTTGTTGGCACCCCGGCTTACCTGGCTCCAGAGGTGCTGCGGAGCAAAGGCTACAACAGATCCTTAGACATGTGGTCAGTGGGAGTCATCATCTACGTGAGCTTAAGCGGGACCTTCCCTTTTAACGAGGACGAAGACATTAACGATCAGATCCAGAACGCCGCCTTCATGTACCCCCCGACACCCTGGAAGGACATCTCTGCTGAGGGTAGGAAGACAAAGAGCAGTCTTGTTCTTTCGCTCTCTCCCTTTCTGTTGGAATTTACCAAAGCTTAATTTATTCTGGTCTTCACCTCTGTAAATAGTTGCCAGCCTGGTTGCACCTGTGTTATAGTGTCAAACTGAAATTCAGATGAACTATCCCTCCCCACCTACATGTCTGGGTCAGCTCAACTTTTTAAAGCTCGACTTTCAATGTCTGCGGTTGAGATGAATCACTTTCATTTCTTCTCAACTGTCCAAGATGTAACTCCTCCCACGTACAGTTCACAACTCAAGATGATGCTAACATCAGGTTCTTACTTTTATCTCTACATGTCCCTGTAAAGGTCACAAAACCTTGTAAACTATGTGTGAAAATGTTTGTTTAGCATCAAATATTATATGATTCTAATGTATGTGCAGTGACTATAAAAAGTATTTATAGCGATTTGATTTATTTATTTCTTTTTTTCACATCTATCGCACTACAACCACAAGCTTAAAAGATTTTTGATGACACTTATCACAAGGCATTTTATAATTGTGAAAATGAAGGTAAACGATTCATACTAAAAAGTGTGGAAAATTAAAAATTGACTATGGAACCGTTTTTCTTAACATATTTTTATATTATCTTAAAGGTAAAAGTCTATATTTTATGAAAATTAAAGTAATGAACAATTGAAATGAACAATAATAACCAGGATAGGCAATTGTTTTTGACTGAAGTGCCCATTAAGTCATAAAAAATGCTGGAAAATCTTATCAGATTGAGTCATAAAAATTATGAGATTTTTAAATTCAAATATTTTAAGAGCCCTGGACACCACTTAGTTTCTTCCATCTCCACCTGTAACAAATCAAGTCTTTTTCCTAATAAGATATTTCTTGAATGCAGATGTACCAGATTTTTTTTAGGGGTTTTAAATTAATACCAGAAATTCTGTTCTCAATTGGAATTTTGATTCCCAAGTATCCTTTTGTTTCCACTCAACATAAAATCCTAATAAAATACACTTCTATTTGTGGTTCCACTGTGAAAATATTCAGGTGTGAATTCTTTTGCAATATGTTTAAGTCTGATCAACGTGTGTTTCTGCCACAGCCACAGACCTGATCAACAATCTTCTCCAAGTCAAAATGAGGAAGAGGTACAGCGTGGACAAGTGTCTGAGCCATCCCTGGTTACAGGTGACACAATTTCCTTTTTTTCTTTCATCTAAACAACCATGTCACAAAGTTGCCAGACTGATGGGTTATAATACCTCAACAGAGCTTTAAATCTGAGCATGTTTTCCAGGATTACCAAACATGGCTGGACCTCAGGGACTTCGAAACGCGGCGAGGTGAGCGCTACATCACCCACGAGAGTGACGACGCGCGCTGGGAGGAGTACGCAGACGAGCACAACCTCCCGTACCCCAAGCACTTCATCATGGCTCCCAACCTGGATGACATGGATGAGGACCCCTAGTGGTGAATGAGCTTTACTGCATTGTGTATCCACATGAAGGAAAGAAGACTTTTTGGAAGCAAAAAAAAAAAAAAGCTTTTGGAGTGGCAGGTTTTCCCTCCAGAACTGTTTGTTGTGGAAACAGAGCAAAGCTGACCGAGTGGATGGCTTCACATCAGGAGCTTTTAGATTGGGAAAAACCCAAGTTACTTTGTAGCACGATGAGGAGGCTAAGATGCGTATCACAGAAGCGCATTAAATGACTGTCAGCAAAGAGGACTGTCCTCTCTTCCTTATTGTAAAATTTGTCAAACATTCCCCGGATTTGCCTGATTTTGGTTGCTTTCTTCAAGACAAACTCAAGCCCAAAATTCAACCTGATATGTAATAGGGCTAACGAATCTTCATTATGGACAGCGGTCTTGATGTAAGAGAGGAGATGACCAAAAGCCTTACATCAGGAGTAAAAGGCACCTTTCACAAGGGAGTAACAGTCTGAGAATGAGCTCTCTCCAGAGCTGTTTGTCCTTCGGCATGAACTGGAACCATGACCTGCATACGTTTGTTCTGTCATGTATTTTACTAATTATTGTAGGTTATTGCACTATTCAACTATGAAGAATAGCAACTGAATAGAAACACTATTCGCTGCTAGAGAAAGCAAACGTTTTTTGTTTTTTTTACATTTCCAGTGTGTGCATAGTGTCGAAGCAATCAGCGGAAAGTCTTTGCAGCTCACATGGAATTAGCTGCAGGTATTATCAGTGTTTTCAGGTCTAACAGTGGCAGCTAATAGTGTGAAAGCGTGATCAACCTTCCCCTGCAGAAAAAAAGGTCTGAAAATTGGTTACAAATGTCGTTCCAAACTGTTTTATTTATTCAACATTGTGAATTTCTTTGTGCAAACCGGAAACCACAAAGATGAGTTTAAGACAAGCTCCCATGTTTCTGCATCCTCTTTCTCTCCTTTTTGAACTTTTTTTTTTTTTTTTTGCAAATTCTGGAAAAGACTTTTTGCTGCTCAGCAGGCATCTGTAGATATCTGAATAAAGTTTCCAGAGGCCTAATTTATTATCCTCTCTGGAGCCTTTCTACAATGTGTTTCGCAAAATTCTAAAAATTCCACAGAATAGAAATAAAACTGGGTATAATCAGAGCTAAATTCAGGAATTTATACCCTGGTTTTGTACTTTTTGCTCTGTTTGAGTGGTTTGGGAGAATGTTCCAGTTTCTCTTTGTCATTTTCCATTTTTTCTTTTTTTTGTTGCCACTGGATTGGCAGGTGTCTGTGTTTTGTATATTTCAGTACTTACCTGATGAAATAAAACAAACAATAAAATCACTTTGTTCTTAATTAAAGCAAATCAAGCCATGCATATTCAGTAAACAACTGGAGTTTGAACTATGTTGTTAGTCTTCATGTTGTGGTTTCTGACAGTAGAGCCCATTTTCAGGGGCTGGATGCGATTGTTGCGCCACAGCGAGCAGTCAGCAGAGCCTGCTGCTCGCCACAGAGGAGTAATGACAGCAAAAGAGATTTGATAGGAGAAGAAGGGGGTTTGAGGAAGTCTTTGAAATCATTCGCTATTAAAAAAAATACGTGTTTGATTTCAATAAGTGTTTAAAATGCCTTGTTTGCCAACTAATTTTGAATGAACTCATTGTTTAGGGATGTAATTTCTGATCATTCTACAGCAGAACTAAACTAGAACTACAATTAATATTTTTTTAATCGGATCAGAACCGTTTTATTTCCCATTAATGTAGGATTGTAAAAAAAAAAAAATCTAGATTTTTTCTTCTTTCATAAAAGTTTAGTTTTTCTTTATTCTAAAATTAAATGTTAAAATAACTTTTTCTTGATTTAATTATGGAACAAAGTTTTTCTATGGTAAGTATTTATCAGAAACTGAAACACTGTTTTTTTTATTATTTATTTATTCCTATGCTCTAACCATAAAAAAATGAGATGTAAAAAGGACAAGCTTTACGCTACTAAAGCCTCATAGCATAACAGACCTCACAGTTGCACAGCTCAACACCTGGGACAGAAATGTTTTCACATCTTTTTGGATGTGTTTCAACAGAGATATAACTCACAATATGGCAGCAACATTGATGCACAATCCAGGCATTCATGTGGCATCAAGTCTTCTATGTGGCTACTCTGATCAACCAAAAAGAGTAAGGGATGATGACAAAAACACTTAAGAATCATTCATTCAACAGGGATTGTTAGAAGTGCCAGTAAGTGTGGGCCCAGTCAATTATTTCTTCATGGGATTTAAAAGCAATCAATACTTAAATCCTTTTGACACTTCTTCATCAGAGTTGCATATTTGCAGATTTTTATTTCATATTTTGAGACTAACATGTGAAAATAGGTTGAATGTTAGGAAAGGTAGATGAGATGGATCTCTTTTCTGATTAAACAGAGGTGTAGAGGTTCATCATACTTTTGAGTAGAAGTAGTGCTTTAACATTATATATAATCTACTTCAAAACCAAAACCAAACAATTTGCATCTAGAAAGCATATAAACTTCTCAGCATAGCATGACAAATTTTATCACTTTGAAGAGTTGCATTTAATTTCTTTAAGTGTAAATTATAACTGCAGATATTGCTTTTAGCTTTCAACATAAAGTAACTGTACAAAGTTATCTGTTTACAAATTTAAACTATTTGTGGTTGAAAAATACAAACACAGTTAATAATCTGCATAATAAACAATTTGAACTACTACTGCAGTTTTTACAATGAATTTGGTGTAAATTATAACAGTACCTATCCTGTTTAAATTCAATTTAATTTTGGGGTAGCGTCTTAACTTCCAAATGACCCCGTCCCACCCAATAATCAACATTCTTTCCAGACCGCAGCTTTATAAAGAGGTGCTTTACTATGAGAGTGTTTACACACACCAGCCCAGACGGCAAGCAAATTCTTATAACTGTGATTACAACATTTTCATTTGAAATGTTTGTCTCTTTTGATGTATGTATTATAACATATGTTGATTTTTTTTTTCTTTTTTCAAATTTCAAGTAAGAATCTTGTATTCAGGGGTCATGTTTGCACAGAACACATGTTCGGGTGTTTTATAGTATGTTTCAGGAAGGACACAGTTCTGTTTGCTACCAGAAGGTGTCACTCTATGTTGTTTTTTTTTCAATGCATATGTACTGTAGTAGAAACAGTATAAAAACGGAGACAATTTGGTCCAGTTGAATATTTCAGAATGTTTCCTATGCATAAATTTAAATATCAGAGTGTTACCAGCCACATAAAATATGTCTTCTTTTAATTCACCAAATAATACATCTTCCAACATCACATATATAAAGACTAAAAGATGAGAATAGAAGGATCAGGAAGTGACCTTTATTCTGTCCCCTCATCTTGAGGTCTGGGTATATTTGTTGAGCAGCTTTGCTTGGTAGATTCTTGGCAGGTTTCACGTCAGGACACAGAAATCTTAGGGAGGTCTGTGTTGTGCCCCCTTATCCTCCCACCCTTCCTCCATATCCACCTTTTCCCTCCTTCCCTATATGTTTGATATCCATTGGCTGCAGACCAAACAAGCAAACAAACAGAACAACAAAAAAAAGCCATCAATCAGACAAGGTTGGCCTGGGCTGGAGGGATGAGATGGGGAGAGATCTTGTTTGCTCTGCAGGCCAGTTCCATTTCACTGTGATGCCAGAGGAGGCCCCCCAGGACATGGCTATACCCACACTTGTGTTTGACTTCCAGGGGGGATCAAGGCAGTCCTCAGTCCACACTGACACATCATCTTCTGACCCAACGGGATGCCGGCTGCAGCCACAGCCCCCATAGCCTTTACCCAAGCTGGTCCATTTCTGTTCTGTTTGAGAGACTTGTTGGTGTGCCATTTAACAGGTGACCTTTTAACTTCATAAGGCTGTCTATTAGCCATGGTCTGGAAACTGAGAGTCATTAAATTAACTGACTTCAATGTAAATCTTGAAATTAATTAGCAATGTAACATTTTCTTATGTAAAGTCTATACTATCACGTAATGTTGTCAATGTACACAATGTGCATTTGTTGGCCTTGTCATGAATGAGCATTTCTCCTTCCCTTTGCTACGGGCTGATTATGTAGTGCCAAAGTGTTCACTCCCCTTGAATCTGTTGAGAAAAGCATTCCACAAACTCGGCCTTTGTGGAGGAGTTGCAAGAAGACAGGCAGTGGTGATAGAAAGCTACAAGAAGCTTGTCTGCCACAAGCTATTCTGAAGACAAGGCAAACATGTGGAGGATGTTACTCTGGTCAGATGAGAGCAAAATGAAACTTTTTGGTCTACATGTAAATGTGTGTCAGAAAGGAAAACACTAAACACACTATTCGCATGAGGAAACATGCTGTTGAAAGTAATATTTTTATCTTCAACAGAGACTGGAAAGTTGGATGGAGTTGAATACAAAAGAAGACTCGAGACTGGGGCAGAGGCTCAACTTCTGCATGAAACATACAACCAGAGTTCAGAAGAATGATGTAAGTCGGTGTGTATTCATCCAGTTATGAATTTTTGGGATATCCTCCATAGAATGTGACAGGACTTCGGTGTTGTCCTAAGAAAGACCAAAAATGAGAAACTTTAGATGTGTAAAGTGAGTGATGACATACCCCAGAAGATTTGTTATTGTGGTGAAAGGTGGCTCTGCAAGATAGTTAAAACATTTTTCAGTCACAGAAAACACTGGAAAAATATACTTTTTGTTCCTCTTCAAAATGATGCTGTAATATTGTAATGCGACAACAACAAAAAACAACTTCTTGTACCCTCTTGTACGATACTCTTCACTCCTCTGTTCATTGCTCTCCAGATGCATCAGCAGTAAGACTTCACACTCAGGAAGCTTTGAAGAGCAAAATAAAACAGTGGTAGTGAGAAAATAAAAAAGGTCATTGTTATTTCCCCCTAATTCTGTGTCTGTTATATTGTAGTAGTATTTAGCTTTTTTTCTTTTTAATCACGTACAGCACTCCGTAGTTGCAGAAATGTTCCATGCAAATAAAATTACATTGCCTTCAAAGTTTATGTTTTTGGTCCAACATTATTATAATAAGAAACATTTATAAATGAGATGGCTCAACTTTCAAGACTTTCCCGTGGACAAAAAAATGAGAGCTCAGTGTGTGGCAGAGCATCTTCTGTTTCACTTAGAGATAGAAACTAAAGCTTTGAATTGTTTCCTGGTCTCGGTAAAATGCAGATGGGGTACATGGGTGCGTGTTTGACTTCTTGACTCCAGCTGTGCCTTGAAATTTCTCCTAACCCATCCCACCGACCGGTTGCTGTGTGATTCGCCCTGCATGCCTGTTGCAAATCACCCAGGCACAATACGCAACCCTCCTTCTCCACCCTCTCCTCCTAAAATGGTCGGTCATTGAACTCTCAGGCAAGTGGCAATATTTGCTCACCTGAAACACACACATTTTGCCAATTGGAGCAGGGGTGGGCTCTGAGGCTGGGGAAGGGCTCCACAGTGCAGCTGTGGTCCCAGAAAAAGACCAAATCAGGAAGTTTTCTAACTGCCTGTGGAGGTGGGGGGCACGCTCTTGCCACTGACCTATTGTATCTTGAAGGAGGCAGGGATAGTATTTGTTCAAAGCTGCAGGAGGCTGATGAGGTGCTAATCTGCTGAGAGGCTGTGTCGTTGGACCCCAGTTCCCAATGGCCTGTTAGCTGTCGGGGCCCTGTAAAGGAGGCACAATTTATGGGCCCCAGCCCAGGACTCAGCCGTCAGAGTCCACGGGTAAGCAAACACAGATTGGACACTTATGCTGTTGCTCTGGAAGGGCAGGCTTTAACACCGGGCTCCTGGGGTGACACGTAGGCAGCGCCTCCTCATGACTCTCCCAGCCCACCTCCCTCTGCTCCTCTGTAAACACGACAAATTAGCCATCTGCATATGGATGGGCTCTCAGGCCATGCAGGGAGAAGGATGACAGTTCAAGTTATCCACTCTGCTGTAATGCAGACCAGAAATACATTTTCACTTGTCTCTCTCTCATGTGTGTGAAAAAAGCAACAGATGTCAAGGTAGGTAAGATGTTTTTGGTATTCTGTGAACTGAAATGAAAGTGCAGGAGCATTTCAGATGGGTTCAGGAGTCAGAGGTAATCCCAAACTTGAATTTCCCCCTCAGTCTCGAATGCAGATAAGACAGCAGCAGATGTGACCCTGCCTCACTCGCTGCCTCTGAGGCTGATGGGAAAACAAAAGGCAACGTGGAGCACTTTGAGATGACAAGAGATGTGTGCTTTTTATCAAGGTGGTTATTCCAATCCACCATATTGAACTCGCTGCAATCTCTCGCACCCCATTAACTAAATCAAAATAAGATTAGGGTTGCTGAATAATTATTCTGTCATGGAGAGGATGCCACCATTTGTCCCTGTCCCCAGAGACACTCAGCATTATAAAGACAATTACTGATTCACAACTTTTTAATCATGAGGCCCGGTTTGCTCTCTTGTCCGCTCAGACAGAATCTGACAGCGTGGTGGCCGTGTGTGAATGGCAATAGCTCATCATGGATTATTGGGTGGGCTTGATTGTAGTGATATTTAGCCACAGAGCTTCCCATGGGAGCCTGGCTCTTTAATTAACATAGCACCACTGCCCTCCCCTTCGGTTTTTAATTGCCTTCAGTCTGCGATTAAATGTGTATTGACTCTGCAGTTGGTCCACCAATGAATAACAATGTGCTGATTTGATGATATTAAACCTTCTTGCTCCAATACACATCCCTGTGGTTCTGAGAAAGTTTTAGACATCACAAGGCGTCAGAGCACGTGACTTGGGTCACACAGTATACATTAGGTGTCTTAATTAGAGCCGCTTTAAAATCAGATAGATGTTTGAAGTAGATTCAAGCAGAAAGTGCTTTAAAAAAAATAAATTTCATGGACTTGCTTTGATGTTCATCTTTTACTTTGTGGTCCTCCTATCCATGAAAAGAATCAAAATTTTTAAAGTGGCCATATTTCTACCCACTTTACTGTTTTGCAGTGGTTTAGATTATAAGTTCAATTATTATACAGAACTACTAATACAAAGAATTACTACTCTACTGTAACTGTGTTGGAGTTTGTTTTTGTTTTTAACTTTGGCCACTTTTTTCAATTTTTACTCATTGATGAATCATCATTCAGTTGGTGCATCTTGATTCCAGTTTCTCAGCTAGGCTGTTTTATCGTTGATAAGTGTTATGGGTTCTGGGTGAGGGGTGTCTGGTAAGAACGTCTCTAAAATTCATAAAAGTTACAGTTGAAACCAGATGTTCATGTATGCTGAATAAAAATACACAAACCCATTTTTTCTCACTTTCTGAAGTTGAATTAGAGCAAACGTTTCTTGTTTTAGTCTAGGTAGAATTATCAAGATTATTTCTAGTTGCTAAATGCCAGAAAACGTGGCATAAACGTGTTTTTTTTTTTATAGAAATTTTTGGTAACTTTCCTTAACTTGAACAGTTTACATACATTTAGTCAGTATCAGGGATAACTGCTTTTTTCAAATGTATGATTTGGGTCAAACCTTTTGGGTTTCCTTTCATAAGCCTCTCACAATAGTTTGCTGGAGTTCTGTCTCATTCCTCCAGACAGAACTTGTGTAACTGAATCCATTATGTAGGCCGCCTCACTCCCACACACCTTATCACAGCTTCTCCATAACTCTGAGATCAGGACATTGTAACGGCCACGGCCACTTTGTAACCACCTTGACTGCTAGCTTAGGGTTATTGAAAGACCAATCTGTGCCCAAGCTTTTACTCTCTGGCTGATGTTGCTTCAATATTTCTACGTATTATTCTTTTACTTATGATACATCTAATTTATGAAGTGTACTAGGTCCTCCTGTAGCAACAAATTAAAAAGTTAAATCAAATGTAAAATGTCAGACCAGAGGATTTTTAGTTCCATTTAGCTTAAGATTTTGGTTGAAATGGTTAGAATGGTAAAAAAAAAAAAAAAAGCCTCATGTGGGGATTGTTTTGACCCACATCATGTTGTGGGACAAAAAAGCCCCTCAAAATGATGCGGCCACCCCCATGCCTAGTGTTATAAAACAATATCCCAACCTTTAAATTTGAACAGTGCACTTTTGACTTCACCATCAGAAAAAAAAATAAAGTATGACACCAGTGCAACCTATGCATGCCCTCCCACTTAAACTCACAGGTGAGAACATTATTCAGAGACGCAAATAATTGGGCTGTGGCAGCTCTGGCAGAGCTACACAGATCTGCAGCTCAAATGAAACAATGCTTTGACACAACTATTACACTGAAACAAATGTTCTTTGAACCAACTTAAAAAAATACTCTAATTTGTTTTGCTGAGTTATTCAAATCAGATGCATAGCTTGAGCAAAACTAATAAAATTAGCTGTAACAAATTAGAGCACTTTTTAAAAGTCAGTTCAAATATTTATGTTTTACAGTGTAATTGTATATACCACAAACTGGCTTTGATAGAAGGCTGGCAGGAGTAAAGCCATTGTAGAAAGAAAGTTATATAGCATCTCATTGAAAGTTTGCTACAAACCTTAAAGGGGAATATTGCAAAGATGACAAAAGTTGAGCTTTCTGATCTTCATTCAAAATGCTAAGCATGAACAATTATGCCTGCACATCACCCTTATCACACCATTCCTGCAGCAGATTGGGGGTGATGGTGGCGTCGTGCTTTGAGGATGATTTTCTTCACCATGGATGGGAAAGTTGGTCAGAGTTGATGGGAGGATGGATACAGCAAAATACAGACAAAATGTAAAACAAAACTGTGGCTGTAAACACATTGTTGTGTGAAAGTATTGGGTCACACAACAATACATAAGTACATTCATAAGTTGAGGCGTTACGAAAGTCTTTAAGCTAGTTATTGATCAAACTCTCTGAATATTTGGTTATATATTTGGTAGGGGAGAGTCACCAAGCAGGGAACTAATATTTTCTGCGTATCAGTGAGAAAAAGAACATGAAGAAATATGCTACAAAACTCTATGAAGTTATTTAAAGCTGCTTTAGATGTCAGTGACAGAGCTGCATAGTTCGGTATCATCTAATCTGTGCATCTCTCATGATCCAACCTTCTTCATTCTACTCCTGTGGTCTAACAGATAAACTGTCACCTTGTTTGATAGATGGAGAGCAGCAGTCAACACTGATCCCTTACCATGACAAGGGAGAAGTATTGAATCTGCAATGCCTTGGATACAGTCAACATAAAACATATCAAATGACATTCCTCCCCGCATTCCTCTCAATATCAAAAGGTGCTTATTTGAGGATATCCTTAGTGCGTTTACGCCTGTGTTTGCATCCCGACCCACTGGGGCAACCGCAATAACTTTGGACTCCCTCCCACTGCCCCTCACTGCAATGAGTACTCTCGTTTTTTTTGTTTTTTTTTTGACCTACTGGGTTGTGTGCCTTCCCAGTCCGGACGCTTTTCAGATTCATTTCCAGGTAAACACGGTGTGGCCAACCGCAAACCTGCAGCCAACAGGCGTTGTCACAGCTGTGGCAGATAATGGCAAGTCCAAACTGCAGCCAAGCTCTGGAATGTTTACTGTCACCACAGGCAGGTTGGTTGGCAGTAAACATCTTTTTTTCCAGCACTTTCCAAAGGAAGGTTCTCTCATTATTAATTTTATTTTGACAAATTACTCGCTTAACCCCTCACACCATGATGCTTTGCGTGACCTTGTGTACGCGGGAGGAAAACAATGGCGTAAAAAGGGTCATTCTAAGTGGATCTTTTATTTTCGGTTGAAAAAAAGAGAAGTTAACACATTCTTGTCAACTACTTCTGGGTGTTCGAAGGAATACTCGAAGAGATCCGCCTTCCTTTCACAGAGCAGAAATCACCTTGTCTTCGCCTCCCAATTTTTCCCGAACCCAAGAAAACTTCATTGAGGGCTTTTGTTGCTGTAGGTGTTGCTCTTTTCGCTTATTTAACTGACTCATTAAACTTTCTACTCTTACTAGCTTTCCTCGTTGTAATCAAAGAAGTAATGACACCTGAATGTGTGAAATGTAACACGGGTCATTATAGAAGCTAACTGGTTAGGAAAGTGACAAATCTGACACAACAATCAGGTCTGAGCACTGACACCTTCAAGCAAGTCTGCATGGCTTAACATAATAATGAGAAAAATACATTAGGTGGTTTTTACTCCAACAAAAGGCCACCTTCAATTAATGCACTGTTTTATTCTCATACGCATACAGAACTGTTATTTCTTTAACCTGTAGGGTCTGTGCTGTTAGGACAATGTTTGATTTGCAAAGTTCAAACCAAACAATGAGTGAAAAATGTTGGCCTAGTTTTTGAGTCAGAGAAGAGACAAGAAGGAGTCTCTGAACTTCAAAGACCTGCCATTTTGAACTAGCAACCGGATCTCTTCACTAAACACTTCACTAAACCTCAACCTCCTCATTAAATATGAAAGAAGGTGATATGGTGAAATTACTCTGTATAATAATCTTAATGTTCTTGAGTTCACTCCAGGAACATGTTTGTTTACTTAAGCAAGCTTTACCCTTTCATCAAGAAGTTAGCAGGATTGCTACCTTGGCACAACAGTCACATTTTGACCAAAGAGTTAGTCTTAATGTTAATAGACATACCAACTAGCTATATGTATTTCTATATAAATGTTTGTGCATTTCCCCCCATATTATTAATGTTTTATAATTTTGAATATAATTTCACATTCCAAATTTTAAAAAATACTTTTTACTTCTACTGAATTTGTGTTAAAGTCAGATGGAAGGTAGCTCCTGAGTTTTAGTTGAGTTGTACAATGAATTTGGCTAAGAAAGACTGAACGACAGACTAGCCAACAACAATCGGTAATCAAGAAACTTCCACCACTTTTGAATGAACATTGTGGAAGATGTGGGCTGATCTGGTGAAAAGCAAAACAGTGACTGAGAGGCAGTCACCAAGAATACAATTCTGTTTCTTTAATTCATATATTAGTCCTTTGGTAATTCGCTTTGTGTGTTATTCTTTTTTAACCTACTCTTTTTATAGCATTAACCTGAAACATTAGATACTTTCAGCTGTTCTTTTTGGTCTGGAAACCAAAGCTGGTATTTTTTCTTTTTTTAGGAAATACAAATAAAAGAGAATTTATAAATCACGTGATTCAAATCATTAATTTGACCCTATTGCTTTCATGAAAAGTGATACATGTCATGCAAGTTAATAAGCTTGGGGTGGTGTATTAAAATCAAATGACAAAACTGAATTTCAGAAGTTTTGTGATGCTACTGTGGAGTTTGATTTAGTGGCTCATGTAACTCTGTGGCAAAAATGACCAAATTTGCTATCTTTCAGCATGTATTTGTACCTTTCATAAAGTGTATTCTTTCTCATTTTAATATACCTTTACTGTCTTACTGATTCCTCCCTAAAGATGTAAACTTAGAATCATTTAAATATGAGCTTAGGACAAGGACAGGCATTCAAAAAACGTAGCAATAAAGAACATACAAATCATCTATCTATTTCTTTATACATTTAAATAAAATGTTGCAACTCACTGAACCCTGTACTCAAGTCTAGTAAATGAATGATTAAAATATTATGGACTGTCTTTTTTGATGCAAACCTAAATGCTATTGCTTAATCACAACTTAATGATGGAGTGCGTTTAAAAGCTCCGCACCATCATCGCCTTTTTTAACTGTAGCTCATGGCTGCACAGGCTTGATCTTGTACTATTGCTGTCTACTTTTCTTTCAGATTAAAACAAACCGAATTTATAAAAGAACAATAATGTTTTTTGCTTCTCGGGACACGCTTGCATTGAAGAGCCAAACAATGAGCTGTGATTCAGTTAAATGAAAAGCAGCCTAAATACAGTCAAGTCAAACAAACAGAGGTTGAAGTTCTTCTAGTCCTAAAAATATTCAGGTCATCGTTTTTGCATCTCATGTGAAAAGTTCAGCAGTTCAGTTACAGTTCGGGGAATGACTAATATAAAAGCAAACATCAATCACAGAGAGAGGGAAATAAGAAATGCCAAACAGGGAGATGGAGCAACTGCAGGGTCCTGTGTGAGGATTTTTGTTTTTGGCTAAATCTAAAATGTGTCCTTCACCCCATGTGAGAGGACATTGGCGGGTTGATGATTAACCTGTTATTAGCAACGTGTCTCATTCGGGGACATTATGTCGTTAAAGGTCATGGAAAAGTTTTACTATACAAGTTTTGCGCAAGGAAAATATAAAACGTCCCCATTAAATACTTTTCCATACATGAATACCCGTTAAATAAACAGGTAATAGAATATTGTTTTTTTTTTTTACCCATGGGTAGATAATGTCATTTTGTAATTTTATTTATTTTTCTTTCTTTCTCTCTTTAATAGATTCCTCGATTGTGTAACAAATGCAAACAGCTGTGTGCGTTCGTGCATTCACACACGATTGCGACCTATTTTGGTGAATTTACGCAAGCGAAAAATTGGCACGAACAAGGAACATTTTTTAAATTCAAAAATATGTACCAGTGCACATATTCTGCATAATGTTAAGCCTAACTATTTTATGGCCTCAGAAGACAAAAAGCATGGAACATGTGCATTATCATCGTGTAAAAATCATACTAAAATCTTTACACTTAAAGCGGATCTTGACGTTTGACAACAGCCAAATACAAAACAAGAAGCGGTAGATTTCTCCATCTCCTGTTTCCCGCCGGTGCAATCCCAAATCCTCAAACACAGGGAGCTTTTTTCTCATGATCTCATTTCCAAGTTAAGCAGACTGTGTTGGTCTCTCGTCAACACTACAGGTTTACTCGCTTTTACTAATGGGGGCTCTATGCTGATAGTTATGCTCTTGCGTAAATATGCAGTCAAATAGATGTACAACCACCGACACGTGGCTGACACCGCTCCGCAGTCTCACCTGGATGTTTGTTTCATACAAATACAGTACGGGCTGCGAGAATTAAGGGGCCCTTTAGCACTGCGGGCCTCCGGAGTCTTTCTGATGGAAGATTAACACATTAAGCAAACGTCCATTATTTAAAACCCCCCACACTAAGACCAATACAAACAGAAAATAGACTATTCAACTGCAGCCAACGGCCTGAAATTGCTCGGTTGTGATATATCCAATTGATTTCCTTTTAGGAAATAAAACGCCGCTTAATAATGTCTGAGGTTGGACACAAAGTATAGAGTATACTTTGTGTCAAATATAAAAATGTAAATTATTTTTATGCATTCATCTAATGTCAAAAACTGAAATAAAATTCGCACAAAGTAGATTGATAAGCTGTGTGAATTTATGGGAAATAGTGAAGCCAGACGAAGTGTGTCATCCGACAGAGGGCGCTATAAAGCTGTATCTTGTTCATTAAAAACGATTTTAAAAATAATAACAATAAATTGAGTAATTCAGTGATTTGGGGAGAAATACAGAAATTTCTGGGATATATGAAGAGATTTTTTTTTAAATATGACACATTCATTAGATTTTAAATCAAACATAAAACAGTTTGGCCTAAGCCGTTTCTCTAAAAAAAACGTACAAAAACAAATGTAATATTTTATTGACATTCATGCAAACTATAATTAAATTAGCAATATAACTTTAAAGCAACGCATTTTGTTTCGAACAAGTACCTTTAAGGAAACAGCTTCGTAAATATTTATATTATTGTTATTTTTTTTTACCTTTTTAAATTTCACCAAAATTATTTAATTTTTAGGTTTCCTGTTTATAGATTTCCCCCTCTCATGCATAAAGCGTCCTCTTGGTTTATTTCTTTCTTTCTTTTTTGTGTTGCTGGTATAAAATAATCAACAGTTCTCATGCAGGTTGCCGCCTTAAATTCCTTAAACGGACCACAATAAAAAATGGATTATGATCTGAGCACAGCTGAAGTGGAATAAATCCGTTGGAGGATGTGCGTATAATGAAAAGCATCAAACATTCCTTTTTATACACCCCCCCCCCCCCCCTCTTTTTTTTTCTTACCCCTACAATAAGATTAGTTTATAATGAAGCTTTTCATATGAAACTGTTCTTTTCAGTGAGCGCAGGTGTACAATTGGGGGTGGAGAGGGGTGGAAAGAGGTGGAGGGGGAAGCTTGAGGAGTCTCACGCCTAGGTGCGAGCAGATTATTCAAATAGGGCCCAAGGCGTAGAAGTAGGGATTGGAGGCTTGCCTGGCGCACAGAGCTTATATCACAGCGCTAACAGGCAGCGCGGAGCGTCATTTGGACTCCAGCCTCTGACGGGCGCATCACGGCTGGCTCCGCAGGACTCACATGCACCAAGTCCTTGACGGAGGGACGGACCGCGACCCGAACACACTAACTGGTCCCCTGTCATTTGCTATCAGAGAGACTTTTGGCTTTTTCCTCTGCTGGGAGACGCTTTGTCGAAGTCCTCCATGATGCTTGGAGCAGTTAAAATGGAAGGACACGAACATACCGACTGGAGCACCTACTACGGAGAGCCCGAGGTGGGTACCTTAAATATATATATTTTTCCCCGGTCTAAAGCCGATCCCATTTTATACAACTCAATATTAGCCCTGAGATAATATTAACTTTGTGATCAAATATTGACTTGAGGCGCCTCCAAATCCTCCCCCATCTCCGCACAGCGCGCTATCCTATCCTAACAAACTTGCTTGACATGTAATGGGGGGAGGGAGGAAACTTTTCATGCGGATATTAAAACTGATTATTATTATTTTTTTGTTTATTTTATTTTTTTTTTCGCCACGTTTACTTTCAATAAACACCTGTGGTGTTTGGTTTAGGTCAAGGCAATTGGTTCACATGCTGTATATGTGTTGCAGACGCACGGGAAGAGCTGTTTGAAGCTTTGTAAAGCCTTTGCGCATTTTAAAGCATTACTATAATTTGTTTTATTTGTCATATTATGCTGACAAACATTTGAATTATTTTAAATTACTCTAGTTAAAACAAATGTTATTTATTGATTAATACTTGATTATTCTTTTTTTAAATTAAATAACAATATCAGATTTATAACAGATTTAAGTAATAATAACAACACTTTTGTGTGTAGGAATTATTGATCATGTTATCTCCTGACTGTGCCAAACTCATGGCTGCCTCTCTCCCCCTCCACACTGACAGTGTTACACCTCGGTTGGCAACATGAACACCGGCCTGGGAATGAACTCCATGAATACCTACATGAGCATGTCCGGCATGAGCACCACGGCCAACATGACGGCCAACTCCATGAACATGTCCTACGTCAACACCGGCATGAGCCCCTCCATGACGGGCATGTCGCCGGGCACCGGAGCGATGAACGGCATGGGCGCGGGCATGACGGCCATGAGCGCAGCGCTGAGCCCCAGCATGAGCCCAATGACCGCGCAGCCCGCCTCTATGAACGCTCTCACCTCTTACACCAACATGAACGCCATGAGCCCCATTTACGGACAGTCCAACATCAACAGATCCCGAGACCCCAAGACCTACCGCAGGAGCTACACACACGCCAAACCCCCTTATTCCTACATCTCCCTCATCACCATGGCCATCCAGCAGTCTCCCAGTAAGATGCTGACGCTGGCTGAGATCTACCAGTGGATAATGGACCTGTTCCCCTTTTATCGACAGAACCAGCAGCGCTGGCAGAACTCAATCCGTCACTCTCTGTCATTTAACGACTGTTTCCTCAAAGTGCCCAGGTCGCCTGATAAACCCGGGAAGGGCTCCTTTTGGACTCTCCACCCGGACTCCGGGAACATGTTCGAGAACGGCTGCTACCTGAGGAGGCAGAAGCGCTTCAAGTGCGAAAAGAAGATGTCGCTGAAGGACGGCGGGCGAAAGGCGGGCGACGCCGGCTCCTCCAACAGCAGCTCGGAGAGCTGCAACGGCAACGAGTCACCGCACTCCAACTCCTCCTCCAGCGACCACAAAAGGTCCCTGTCGGACATGAAGGCGAGCCAGGCCCTCAGCCCGGAGCACGTCGCCGCTGCCGCAGCCGCCGCCGCCTCGCCGGTGTCTCAGGGGCAGCACCTCATGTCGCAACATCACTCCGTCCTGGCGCACGAAGCCCACCTAAAGCCGGAGCACCACTACTCGTTCAACCACCCGTTCTCTATCAATAACCTCATGTCCTCGGAGCAGCAGCATCATCATCATCACAAAATGGACTTGAAAACTTATGAGCAGGTGATGCACTACTCCGGATACGGCTCCCCGATGGCCGGGGCGCTTTCTATGGGCTCCATGGCGGGGAAAGCCGGCCTGGATTCCGCGTCTATACCCGACACATCTTACTACCAGGGTGTCTATTCCAGGCCGATCATGAACTCCTCGTAAAACGCCGTGGACTCTCCTCACCTTAGATTTGTACATTTGTAAAAAACAAAAACGGAAAAAATATAGACTTTGTGTACAATATGTATTTCAGATATTTTTGATGTTTGCCACCGTTTTAGTTGTCAAGTTTGTTAGTAGCCTAATTGCTTATTTTGAAGGAGAGGATGTGAAAGATGACAAAAAAAAAAGATGAAAATGTGACGAGATCTGTTCGGCTTCTGGACTGGACCCCAAAGATAAAACAACAAGTTGCTGTAAGATAGCTGATACCCGCTCATCGGGATTCTTAAATGAACTTAAATGCATCACAGGATTTGTTCAATCATTTGTGTAATTCCTATTTATGGCTTGTATATGTGTATTCTTGTAGTGACAAGAACAGAATCTATATTAAAGTGTTATTGGTTTTGTTTTCCGAATATGATGTATTATTATTATTATTATTATTATTATTATTATTATTATTATTATTATTATTATTATTATTATTATGTTGCCATTAGGGCATTTATCACAGCCAAAATGAGAATATTTTTTGAGTTTTCATAGCTAGTTTATGAAACATTCTTTCCAAACAAATAAAAGTCTATGTTCAAAAAACCTGAAAGATATCTCCATACATAACATAGACAGCATTAGAAATGTTAAGCAATAGTGACTAAAAACTATTTAAAATGTTGTTTTGCTTTAAAATTAGCTTAAAAGCTAAAAATAAATATTCCTAATGCTATTTTAAAAAGAAAACATATCTTTTATCGCTCAATAAAGAAAACTTGTAATACATATTTTATTTTTATTGCTAAGGTCATTTTAAAATTTAATGCAAAAGTCTTCTTAAAAATGAAACAATACGTAAATAAATAAATAAACAAACAAATAAATAAATAACAGAAGAAGACAGTACTTACGTTAAGATGTACACATCTTAGCGTATGGCTGTCTTACTTTTATTTATTCAAAGTTATTCTAAATTGTGGAATATTTTTTGTCGCCGCGATGCTCTCCTAATAAGGCCCATAATTTCAGTTGAGGGATTAATAGCTTTGCAGGATAAAACCGAGACAATGCTCACAATTTGTCTCCCAGGAAATGCAAACAGAACAAATATATGCTCATTAATCCCAAACAGAAATGGAGATATTAACCTATCAACAACTCTGCATTTTCGTCCGGAAGGAATGCCATTAAAATTCATAGAGGAATTACTTCTTTACCTAAAATAATATGCATTTAAAAAAAAAAAAAAAAGCTCTACGAATTGCGGGCACCTCGCAGAAAGTAACATAAAGCAAGCCCATCATAGACACGCTTGCAAATTCAGGGTAAAACTGATTTGCTATAAGGATATTTAATCAAGCATTCAAATTCCCCCACATACAGTGTGCCAGTCAAACACCATACAGGCCTGTCAGTCTCCCACTCTAACGTGTCTTCCATTCTCCCCTCCACACATTGCAAAGTTTAGATCAGTGAATAAGATTAAGTGTCATTGTCAGACAGAACAACCTCCCGCAGTGCAGCAGAATGGCTGCTGCAGAGGAGGCCTGATTTGGGGAACTGAACTGCCTGAATGTGATGCTCTAACTTCTCTTCCCACAATCTGGGGCTCCATTGTCTACTCCCTATTTTTAAAGTAGCGGGACCCTCCCTTCTTGTTAGGTAAGGAAGGCTGACTGTCGTCTACATGAATCCAACCCCCCCCCCCCCCCCCCCCCCCCCCAGCTCGCCCCACCGTCACAAACTCAAATCCAAGGCCGGGGACAGTTTCTGCCCCCTTTATAGCCCAAACGTCACCCCTTCGAACTTCTGAACACGTAGGGGGCCAAAAGTGTGCGTTTATTCTCCAGACCCTCTTTGCAGATCGCACTTTAAACAGCGTGATCTGCGAATAAACAAAGCCAGTAAACAATGGAGTGGAGGCTATGCCCGCATATAGGAAGAGTACACACACACACACACACACACACGCACACACGCACACGCACAAACCAAATTGCACAAGTGTAAACTTTGAATAGGACGCCCGCGGCTCTGTAAATTTACACAGACATTAAATTTCGTTCTATTCATTTTAGACATATAATGCTAAGCTGATTTTTTTTATAGCGTGCTGATCGATATCTCTGTAAAATAATCATTTTTTTTAACTAGCGTGGCAGTGAAATCTTTGCTTTGTAGCTAAAGTCAACAGTGACAGAGTTTGAGCTCAAATAAATGCTGTGATGTCTGGAGCCCTTTGCAGAAGGCAGAAGGCAAGCTTCTACAATGGGCTTCAGTGGGGCTTGCCAACAAGCACCGGCTATTTTGCACAGGTACGAGAGCTTTTATTTTCCATAAAAAATATTGCGTTTTTACTTGGATTCTTTTACTTAAACTGTAAAGCAAATTGGTGGCGATTCGTGTGCATGCAATGTGGGCGGCAGAGGTTATACGATATCCCGAGCTCGTGGGGGGGGAAAAAAGGAGATCTATTGGATTTATGTGGTGCAAAGTTGAAGAGATCTGCAGGTTGTGTGGTGGAAGCGAGTCTCTGTATCTCTGATCTGCGAGCCGGGTGGAGAGACGCCTGTAAAAAACCCGATATTACAAAATAACATTTAATCTTTTCCTATTAAATCTAAATATAAATTCGCAGGGCTTTTCTTGATTTCTTTTCTTTATTCAGGCGCATTGTATCAGCAAATATTGCTTTGCATGTTGTTTCAAACCAGACAGTATGATTGACTGGCGGATGTCTACACATGTTCGCCGACGAATGAGACTTAATGTGGACTTGAAGACACGCAGTTGGCTATTTTTTGCAGTGTGCGGCTGATTTATATCACGTTCCCATAGGCTCGCATAGGTTTGGATATGACTTCTGTTTTGACACTGTGTCGCTGTTATTCGATGCAACTAATGCATTTTGCCAGTGTCATATTTTTAAGAATCAAAAATAACCATAAACATTTGCATGAAAATAATATATGTTGGAATTATACATTCCGCAAAAATAACCCACTCAATTGCGTAAAAGAAATCCGTATTAAATAATAATAATAATAATAATAATAATAATAATAATAATAATAATAATAATAATAATAATAATAATAATGAATTTAAAACGAGTGTTTTTGAAAAAAAAAACTTTAACAGGCTGTAATGAACGAAGAGCCCTTTTACAATCCCTCATCCAATATTAAACATTTGCCTCTGAAAGCGGCTTTTACCCCCAGCCCTTTGAAGGTGGGATAACCCCGGTCAAGACCCCTTTATATCGCGCTTTGAGACCGGGAATGATCTTTTGGATCTCCGCAGACTTAAAGGTAAGGAGCCTTGATCTGCTCTAGAGGAGGGGAAATATGCAAAGAGGCCGCAACCATTTGCATTTGCGTTTTTCTTCTTATCTTAACTTCTTGTTCAAGTTTTTGAATCGGGGAAAGACGCCCCTGCAGCAACATCGTAGTCCAGAGCATGGGTTGTTATAGCAACAGAAAAAAAGAGGATGTCCGCGCCTGTTGATTCTTTTTTTTTTTT
The DNA here is from genome assembly GCF_003331165.1 of Xiphophorus hellerii. NCBI lineage: Eukaryota > Metazoa > Chordata > Actinopteri > Cyprinodontiformes > Poeciliidae > Xiphophorus > Xiphophorus hellerii. Next base: position 9,230,222 of record NC_045690.1, on the reverse strand, counting down.
CTTTTTGTTTAACCCGCTAGCCTGATTTCTTTGCATTTCTTGAGCTCAAATTTGCGTATTTCTTGATTAGGGGCCTGCAGATCAGACCCCCATTCATGCTGGGAAACAAAACACCCAGTCGCACCTTTTACATCCATTTAAGGATTTGGCTGCATCCAGATTTGCAACATTTGATAAAGTCTGAAAAACTGGGGCATTGAGCAGGGATTATCAACGCATATTTCTGATAATCACAGTTAAAGAGTTTAAAGATAAACTATCCGTGTCGCAACAATGGTTGGCAATTACCCCCTTTTCCTCATGTCTTTTAATTGCTTCTAATTGCATCAATCTTCTAAAGTGAGACATTCTAAAGCTTAAAGGCGAGTTTGGGCCTCCGTGCTCTAGGAATGACTCATATTATAAGCCAAATATGAGCATCCACCCATGGGCGTCAGCTCAATGGGACTTCCTGACGTAGTCAATACAGGCCCAAAGAGGGAAAAATTGGAATCATAATATATTTTTACATATTTTACAATAATTCAACTGACACGATCTGCTAATTTGGAGTAATTAATTGTCGCTTTGTCAAATCAACACTGCTCGATATCTACGTGTGGCTCTCTCCAGGTCTATTATGTTACTTATGTACGGGGGTCGCATGATGTTATGAGGCCTATATCCCGTAGAGAGAGCATTGCCGCACCTTCGTGGGCTGCATGCGCGCTGAAGCCCGCGGACTGGAACACCCAAGTAGATCTGTCTCCACGGAGACGGCGGGACACCGGTCCAACAAGCTGTAATTCTGTCTCAGCCTTTTGCAGGGGAGGGACCGTCCACACTAGCCCGACTTAACTCCTCTTTCACCAGACATACTCCTAATCCTATATCTTAGCAGGGCAAACTGTCGTCCCTCAGTATATTAAAGGGACCACAAAGTCAGAACTCCAAGCCACCCATGGTTTCACAGCAGGGCGGCCAGTCCCGGTGAGAAGCTCCGTGCCCGTCACTCCATCCACCGTGTGCGATTTTCCCTCCTTTTTTTGCTCTTCACTTTCATCATTTTCAAAAATCACTTTGATTTAAATTTTTTTTTTTTTCAATGTAAGGTCTGCTAGAATACGCTTTACAACAGGCCTAAATTTGCTAAATTGAATTTACCACACTAGGGGTTCAAATATTTTTTTTTGATTAAAAATAATCAATAAGCAGTTTTTCAGAATTACTGTTAGTCATTTTCAATTTTTTTTATCAGGTTATTTATACATTTCAAAATAGATGTTCTTCACAGTTTAGGTTGACTAATCTCGACTATTAAGATGTAAATAATAATAATAATAATAATAATAATAATAATAATAATAATAATAATAATAATAATAATAATAATAATAAAAACATTACATGATTGAAGTTGATATCGTAAAGGCACTAAACTTTAACCAACAACAAAAAATATAGGTTCTATTACATAGCAGTCCAAAATACATCAATCATAAACCCAAATGTCCATGCACTTGTATTACAATTTCTTTTTACCAAATAACATATAAAAATTAAAATGTAATATATTGCAAACAAAATTTCTTTCCAATTCACTGATTGTTTTAGTTGTTAAACCAACAGCAACATTTGCTGCCTTCTGGCTTATTGAATAGCTTCAGAATATAGTTTTATCATTAATTTTAGATGTATTAATAATATAATATTTTCCTGGCAACTTATTATATTTGTAAAAACGAAAAATAAAAAAAAAACTGTAAGTGAATAAGTTGACATGTCTGTTTTGGTCTTTTCACATAAAATAATACATTTTGGGGGTGAACCGCTTTCTGACAGGAACATTTTTACCTTATGAGAGTTGATGAGTCATTTTATTACAGCTGGATCATATTTGTTTGACAAAACATTAAATTATATGGCCAAAATGTACATTTGCAGGTTTTTTTTCTCATCAATATCTTGTGTCTTGGACTTTATTCCCAAAAGGCTTTCTAATAAAAAAAAAAAAAAATCTTCCTTTATTTTCAGTTATCATTGTTTCATTGTTAATGTTTTTTTGTGAAAACATTTTTAATGAAAGCTTGCTTCCCCCCTCCCACCTTCAAATTATTATTGACATTATTTTATTAGTTGTAAATATCTATTTTTAAAGCGTCATGCTTTGTTTTCTTGACTGCCACAATGGAATGATTTAGTGCATGTCGAAACATGGAGATGATAAATTTTCATGACCTGAAATGGTGGATTTGTGACAAAAAGTGCAGAAAAAGAGAGGGATGGCCCGGTGGACAGGGTGAGAAAGCGGATGCTATCTGTGATGTGTCTGCACTCAGTTCTGACACGACTCTGTGACATTCCAGTGCAGGACTCCTTCAAGTCCTGAGAGAGAAAACAGAGAAGGGAGACAGAAAGAGCCATCAACAATGCCCATTGAGTACTGTGAGGCAACAGCTGGTGGGATATGCAGTGACCTAAAGGCAATCCATTCAGGCCTGGACGGGGTGCCTCTCTATGCCCTACTGCTTTTATGCTTCTGGAAGTGGATGGATGGTCAGTGTTTATTCTCATCATGCAAACTGAAAAGCAACAGTCTCAAAGAAACCAGTGGATATCAATCGTTGTTAACCAGATTTCAACTTCTGAATTGGAGAGTTCCATAGACGGAGGTAAAACTGAGACGCCGTCAAAGCTTTTGTTTCAAACGAGCTCTGAGTTGAGGCCCAGAAGGGAGGGTTAGATGAGCTTCTCAAGGCATAAAGCATCCAGAAAAAAAACCCTCAACAAAATCCTCAATGCAAGATAATAAAAGTGTGATCATCCAGGCAGAAAAATACTATATTGGATGGAGATTAATATAAAGTCAGGCATCAGCTGGAAGCATTTGTGTTCACTTGTGCTTCTAGCCCCTCTTTGACAATTCCACAGGCATTTCCCTTTGGGCCTCGCGCCTGTCTTTGAGATCAAACCTTGCTGGCAGAGCCACCATAAAATGATATGTCAGTCAGGAGAGGTAAAAGGATGCCTGCTAGACTGTGATTGATCTGCAGTGGTTTCTTTATTCCCCTCGAGACTCGATACATCCAGGTTTCAGATTCCACTCTCAGAAGCAGCTGATGAATAGTACCACGTATATATGACTTTTCATGAGCCATTTCCACCCTAAGTGGCACATTTAGCAGCACATGGTCATAACATGCAAGCCAAGTTGCTGCAATATTCCCTCAATTCCCCCTCCTGAGCTCCTGTTTCAGGAAGTGAAAGCAAAGCTTTGCCAACCAATCACATCGAAGGACATCCAACTCATTAAAAGTTAATGAAACCTATAAACGTAGTGCGCCAGCGATTCATTTAAACCCCCAATCCAATCTCCTCTCTCTGCAAAGGCAAACAAGCCTGTGTGCCCCCGGTGCTGTCCTCGGAATAACAAACTACGGAATATTTTGTCCTGCATATGTTCACTCATGCAGACATGTGCACATTGATAGGATATCTTACAATGGGACTTGTCCAATTTAGAAAACAGCAAGGGTGGTGTGCTGCTGGGGGGTAACTTCGTTAATCTGCTTTGGAGTTGAATTTAATGCATTTGCCTTACATTGCACTGCTTGTCAGAAACTACGGCAACGGATGTGCCATTTCGACATTCATGAGAATCACTGACATTCAAATAATGTGCCTATTTTAATATCATACATGAGTGAAAGCCAGATCTGGGTGAAAAAAAAAAGCTGTTTATACATCCTCCCATTCATGCAAGGGTCTTGATCCGTACCGCGAGACAAGGCCGAGCCTCTCCGTTCGCACCAAACATCATCTATCCATTTCATTCACCTTCACCAGACGTCAAGTGCTGCTCCTAACATGATGAAAAGCCATCAACAGCAATAAAGTTCCACTTTGCTGGTGTCAGAATTTTAAAAAACAACATTCCTAATTGTCTTTCAGAGCTCTATTTCACACAGCTTTGTATAGTCCCTCCCTTGGGGGATTCAAATTAAATTCACTCCATGTATGTAGCCACTGTCAGCTCACTAATGAATTCCCATACCCTGACTTGAATCAAATTAATCCCCAATTTAATTCCATATAAATGGCTGTGTTATTTATAAAGGGGAGACGGATGCTCGGATGAAGGATTGAGGAAAGCTGGGAGGTGTCTATAAGGCTGCTGAGCAGATTATGGTGAAGGATGAATCCTGTATGTTTTCCCTGACAGCAGAGTAGTCCCCTGATACACATTATTTAACCCTCGCCTGCTTGACGCTGACAGCAACATCTCGCCATTTGTCACCCAATATCCTTTCAGATTAAGGAGTCAACCGGCAGATTTATTGGTCAGAGCTGTGGCACTCTTATCTTTAAGTGGCACATAGAAAGATAAAACATGAAGGCGGACATGTTGCACATCACACAGTTAAATTAGCTGTGGGCATAAACACACGATTACACAGTTGCTTTCATGTGCAAAAGGAAATTGTGCATGCTTCATTACACAAAGAGGAGGTGAACATTTTGCAGAACAGCTCAGTGACTACACATGCAGCATAATAAATGATTTCAGTAACTAAATTTAAAAGGTGAAGCCATTTATCATGCAGAGGGATGCATTTTGTTATGATTTAGAGCTGTTGAAAACCCTACTTTCTGCTCAGAAAAATTAAAATACTACATAAGGCCAATGAAAAATGTTGCCAGTAACCTCAGCCTACGGGAAGTATGTGCATGAATTACTGCATCAAAGCAGTGTGGCATGGAGGCAATCAGCCTGTGGCTCTGCTGAGGTGTTAAGGAAGCACAGATTGCCTTAATAGCAGTTTTTAGTTCTTCTGGATTGTTTGGTTTGGTGTCTCACCTTCTTATTGACATTATATTATGGCTTCTCTTTGAGTCTTGTCGGGCAAGTTTCTTGGCCAATCAGGATCAGTGATCCCATCATTAAAGCAATTATTTGTACTTTTGGCAGTGTGGATCGGTGCCAAGTTCTAGTGGAAAATGAAATGAGCATTTCTGGTAGACGGCTGAACTGACTTTCAACTTTATAGAACACAGAGGACCAACACCAAAAGGTGACATTACTCATCAAATTCATTGGTGTTTATAGAAACTTCACACTGAACCTTAAGTATCAGGAATTTTATGCCTTTCCACTTTTCCTTCCACACTTTGGGAGCTTTGATTTCCAAATGAAAGACAAAATGTATTGTTATCTCATTAGGTGAATTTGGACCACAATCAGTCTAATTATCTGAGAAAGGGAATTATAAGTTTTCCTTTGCTAAATGATTAAAATATATGTATGATAAATCTTTTCTTGTTGAAATCCAGCAATAAATACTGTATATATGTACATATATATATATATATATATATATATATATATATATATATATATATATATATATTTTATTCTAATTTACTAAGTTACATTTTAGTGTCACATAACTGTGTGATACTAGTATTGCCACTTTGATTTATCAAAGTCAGGTGTTAGAAACTGACAGGAGGATTGTAAAGGGGCTTTTTCAAACAAATGGCATAACACAATGCAGCCCTGTAACATACTGCTAAATGAATTTTGGATGCAAATATAATGGCCAACTACATTACACAACCCCTTTGAAAGAGAGATGTTGGCTCAAAGTTCAGTTGCTGATGTGTGGTTTCAAAGGCTATAACTGTTGGACTGCCATTCCATGTTCAATAGTAAAAAACATTTATTTAGTCACTAAAACAGCAAAAGATAAATTTGACTTGAATGAGTTATTTACGATTAATAGAAAATATAAAATTTTAGTGTTCAAGATGCCAGAAGTTATAATTTTAACTGTATCAAAAGGATAATTCTGCCAATTAAACACAAACATATCCACGCATTAACTGCTGTGAAATTAAATCCAAAGTTAGTCTTTAAGCTCTTTCTCCCTTGAGTGCCTTAATACTAAGTCTGGCTATATTTGTTGATCAGCAAGAATTGCAAATTCACCAAAGCTTAGAGTGACATAACATTTATTGTGATGTTTCCTACAAATAGTGCAGGACATTAAAACCCAATGAACAAGTTTTACAGTAACAGGCTGTTCCCTGACACTAATTTGGTTCCTAATTTTTGATAAGCTGGAAGTACTTTAAAAGTTTCCACTTTTTATTGTCACTGTAATCAGTGACAACAATAAAGAGATTAATCATGTTGTGACAGTGCCTCAACGGTCTCTCACTGAGGCCAAGGCCTCTCATTTGGGGAACTGTTAGTGACTAGATTTGAAGTTGTTTTTCAGGTGGAAGTTTTGCTTAATTACTTGATCACATTCACCAAACGCCGTAGTGCATAATGTGTTGCCTGGAGGCCCAAAAAAACTTTTCAGATACAAATTTTGGTTTTCATTTTTACTTTGTTTTATTTACAAATATGTCACTTACATTAAGAGTTTCTTTTTTAAGACTCCCCTAAGCAAGACAGGCAGCATTAATGATTAAGACCGCAAATTAGAACGATCAAAGAACACATGCATACACAATCTTAATTTAAGTAAATAAGAAGTTCTTTGAAAATGCTCAAGCGAGACAATACTTCTAATATTGTCAGTCATTAGGACATTAAGCATGTAGCAGTCAATCGTGTGTCCCACTTTTAAAATTTATTTCAAAGGACAAAATTCTATCTAAAATAGTACTTAGAACTTATAGGCTTTGAGAGAATGCACATAACTAGGACTCTTAACTCCATCACTCTTTAGAGACATAAATATAGCCATTGTTTTGGGCTATATCCTTTGCTGTTGATCAGAGTTTCATACTGAGGCATTTGATTGTGATCATCAGTTGTGTTTTAATAGATTCTTTTGTACATTTTTGACAGATCTCTCAATGTCAGAAATGTGATTCGGGTAATACTGGAAAGACAGCACTATGTTGTGGTGTTTCTCAAGGCTCATTTCTGGGCTCTACTCTTTTCTTACTCTTTGTACTTCTATTAGGACAGACTATAAGAGTCTATAATTAATGTCTGTCATCTCTAAGCTGATGATATCCAGCTGGAATTCTCTTTTGGGGTTTATGGACTACCTAAACAACCTATTTTTGTTGTGTCCCTGACATAAATCAAGAGTTGGTTAAATGATATTTCCAACTCAACACATATTACCCAGAGACTCCGGTCATCACCCTAATAAGATGACTTCTGTTATTTAGCAACATTTCCATGTTAAAACACCCATCTGTACACTTGAGCAACATAAATATGAAGATTGCTTTTGATTAATGTAACTGAAGAGTAATTCAAAACATAATCAAAGAACATGTCCAGAATTACACGGCAGGGTGAATCAGGTTAGATCAGAAAATGCAGTTCTGTCTGTTAGGGTTCCCCAAGAATCTGTTATTTTTTTGTGTTCTTTTTCTTACTTTATGTACTTCAAACTGGAAGAGATTATAAAACACTATAAGACTGTCTGTTGTCATGTCTATGCAAATGGCATCCACCTTTACAGTTCTTCTGGGGCTTCAGTGGTTCATGGATTTTCTAGTTTTATTCAGCTAAACAGATAAAGCAGAAAATTTGATTGATGAACATTACTCCATTCTGAAATTTCTCTTATTATTTAAGGGAAATGTCTGAATATAGAATGCTGGTGTATAAACCCAGATAGCAGATGATGAGACAAACCTTTTGTGATTATTTTGATTGGCCTTTTAGGTGATTTAACAAAGAAATGTTAGATCTACTACAGATTATGTAAATTAATTTAAAATAATTGTAAGTGGTACAAACAAAAGAGTGCACATCATTCCACTCTGAACATTCCTGTATTGGATGAAAGTTAATTTTAGAGGTTTAGTCCTAAACCTTAGGCCCTAAATAGAAAAGCTTCCTACTATATTTTGTACCTACTACAACCTTTTTCCATTTGATCTTCAGGCCAAAGTATGCTGATGGTCCGACTCACTCATTCAACTCTCGATGGATCTTTCGAGTTAGCACCAAAACTTTGGAATGCAAATCCTGTAAATTTTTGCTGCATAAATACTATTGAGTCTCTTGAAAGATTCAATGGGAAAACAGGAATTCATTCTGAAATAGAAATGTCAGTTTTTGTTTGAGATGAAGCTGCGGCATGACTTACATAATAATCACAAAGTAACCCCCACACATTTGTACTTCACATTCCATCTGTGAACTGTGAATGGTGGTAATGGGTGGCAGGTTAAGTGACTAAGATTTGATTGGACAGTTTCAAAAGCCAATTCCTGCTGATTGAGGGCCAGCTTGGATGTGAATGTTGAGATATACATTACCATATCATCAGTGTAAAAGTGGACATTTCCAGTGCTGATGTTACTGACAAAGTTATTTACATGCAGAATGGAAAATGTTGATCCTTAGACAGACCAGTATGATATATTGTGTTTTGTTATAATTTAACCATTAGCATGGGAGGAATATAAGGGCGACAGACGGTTGTGAAGTCCATTTGGCCATATAGGGAATATTTAAGAGCCTTTAAAGCTTCGTCCACCAAATGTCTGAACGTCTATGGTTTATTGAGGCATCTGTAAGCCGACACACTTTATTGCCAGACTTGGCTCGTGCACTTACCATCATGGAATAGAAGAAAACACACCCACACAAAAAGTTTGCTGTTTGCCTTTGCTCTACCAAATCCTTAACAGCCGCGCTGTAGCCAGTCACCATTCACGCCTTTGTGCTGTCAACAACATCTAAACGCATCATTTGTATTGCAGCAAACCATCCCGGTATGTATCCAATACCAAATGTTTGGCGACTCCTAAACAAAAAAAAAAAAAAAAGGAAAAAAAGGAGAAGGAGGAGGGCTAATGCATAATTTGGTAGAAAACATTTTACAAAACATTTGGTAATACAAAAAAAAAAAAAAATCTTCGGCGTTGGCCCTGAGGCTTAAAGCAATTAATTCAGGATCCTGACATAAACTCTCCAATCCTTTGACAGCTTGGAGCCGAAATAAAAATGCTAGTTCTCCTGGGAACGGCAGGAGATAGCTGGCTCTTTTCTGGACTGTTTGCTCACTGGCCCTGAGAGCAATCTTCCCCAGTCAGAATGAAATGCAAGGACACAAACAATGTACCGACGAGAGAATAGGAGATGGGGAATGAACAGTTTGGACTATTTGCTCAGCAGAAGGGCAGCCACAATGGCCGGCCCATGGCTTTCCCATGCATCAAGCCTCTTAGTCGTAGGCCTCCCTTTGTTGCCTGGTTTCTTCTTCCCTGGCCAGATAAGAGCCCAGCTGCCCTATACTTTTAATTCCCATTGTACACCATACTGTATGGTCATTTATCTGTCTACTTTTTGCCTGTAGTGGTGGGTGTTGTCTAATTGAACAGGTTATCGCATGTGTATCTCTGTTGCCCGCATGTGTGCTCGTTTAAGGTTGAATCGCTCCCCACTTTGCTATAAAAGGCAGGGTTTAGGTCGGGGTTGGGGGGATAAGGCCTGACCTCTCTTTTCGTCTTCGAGAGAGAAGCACAAGTCAATAACAGAGTGCGATAAAGATGCACAATTTTAACTTCAATCTAAAGTATCATTTTTTTTAAGCAAATCCTGAGACCTTTACAAAAGGGCTTCTTTCCCCAAATACTTTTTTGGGGTTTTGGGGTATTTTTTGGATTAAGTAAATATACTGTCTGAAGTGCTTACAATTTCTTTCTCTTGTTGGTTATAATAACTACAAAAAAACCTAAAATATTAATTCTGACAAAAAGGAGAAATCCAAGGAATAATAAAAAAAACATTGCGCTGTCCAAAGATTGAAAATAATTATGCATTTAAAAATCTGTTTTTATTGCTTTAAAATTTTAACAGCATTTAATACTTTTGTAAGGAACAATGTTGCTAAGCAAATAAAACAATTGTCTTTAAAAGGCAGAGGTCTCACGAGTATCTATGTCAAAGACAACTTTTTTTAATACAATAAAGTAAAGGGGAGCCATCATCTTTATAATGCATGCAATTTTTTTGGCTATGACAATTAAATTACCACACAAGCCTATGGTATTGATTATGCTGCAAAAACAACAACAAACTAAAGAGGGAAAAATGGCTGTTATTAAAACAAAATTATTTCTAAAAATCAATTTTTAGAAGTCTTAATTTCTGAAATGTATTTATTGTTTCAGGCTTTAAAGGATTACAAAGCATTGTGAATTTTTTTTAGAGATTTATGTTTTTGAACCAGTTATTGACTTACAGAGACATAAAAAAATGCTTTGGTGTGGTATTATTAAGAGCACTCTGAGGTTTTTCATCCACACAAAGTATATTACCGATGACTCATATATAACAATTACAATAAGAAATTTTAAATACTGGAGATGTTTAACAAAGAAATTCTCATAAAATGCTAAATGTTTTCAAAAATCTGAATTTCCAACTTTTTTTTCTACTTCCACTTTTTTGTATCTTGATTTAATAGGAAAACCACATTCTTTTAAAAGAGAAAATAAAATGATCATAGTCGAACAAAGAACCAAACAAAGACTTCAAGTTAAAAGAGGAAACCTTCAGAGGGAAAAATAAGACCGCTATAGGAGCCATTTGGTTGTTTTGCATTTACATTGAACTGTTCTCTGCCGAATGTGTATTACCACTCAGTCCGTGTGGTATCGTCTATGTGGCAGGAAGTCGAAGCAGGCCGATTTCGAGGCCAGGGCTGTGGAGAAAAAAAATAAGAATAGGAAAGGCTCTCTAACAAACAAACAAACAAACAAAAAAAGAGGAGCAGTGAAATGCATAGGAGGATCAATACACATAAGACGGAAGAGCGTATTCATGCATGTGAGCAGACACTTGCCAAAATACAAACACACGGAGAGACCCATCCCCCTCTGTAAAGGTTGTGGTGTCAGGACCCCTTGGGTGGTCAGACTCAGGATGATTTCGACACAATATGATGTTGTGAAGCAGCCCTTTGAAAAAAAAAAAGAAAAAAAGAAAAGATGTTCACTGCCTGTTTTTACTGTCACATTTGTATAAAGCTCAAAAGTTGTGTAATCTTCCCTTTTTTCACTGGGGTTAAAATGTATTTAAACAGTGTGATGATCTGTGGTTACAAAAAGCCTTTTCTACTCACAGACGCAGCATGAAAACTGTTCTTTTTTTCGCCAGCATGAAAATACGACTCATAATGACTCCACAATGGTTTATTCTAATGGCTAAGCTCTTAATCTATCAGATCAGATTTCAAAGTGCCAGAAGCTGTGCCAAGGCAGGTCCCAGGAAGGAAAACCCTTTTGTTGGTTGAGGGGGTGAAATTTCAAATGTGGGGCCAGACTTCATTATTGCAAAAAAAGAAAAGAAAAAGGTATGACACGGTGTGAAAGCACCCTAAAAACCCAGCATCATTAGGAAACAGCAAGTGCTTGTTTTTGCATCCGCCTTTGGTGCACCAACAGTGCTTTGCCAGCATGTCAGACCTCAGGTATGGCAAGATAAATAGCCGTCTTATGTGTGCTTGTGAGAGCTAGGCTCCTTGTGGGGTGGTGCTCCCAGCTTCACGCTCCAGCAGCGCTGAAATAAAGCTCTGTTCGAGGCATTTCAACACCGCTTAAGGTTGTCCTTTGCCGTGTAATTTATGAGCTGAGAGGACTCCGTTTCTAAAGTTAACCGCGACCTACAATCTTCCAGCATTCATGGGTGGAGAAAAGAGCTGTGTGAGTCATAGGAAACTTACAACACAGCTCCACTTACCTGAAACAGTCTGAGGGGTGCCCATGGTTCTCTCCCTGGTGTTTGGTTCAGTTGCTAAACGTGGAGGTGATGTGACCCAAACTAATTGGATGTCCAGGTACTTTAACAGGTTAGCTGTCACCTGTAGGGTCAGTGTAGAGGTGCCAGGATGAGGTGAGGAACACTTTCTTCTCACCACAAGCCTCTCAGTGGGTGGTCAGATGGAAGGAAGCACAGAGAGGCAGAAAGACAGACAGACAGACGGGCGATTTGCAAGGATCCTCTTGGTTGCAAGTACATTATAAAAAGAAAATTAATCTTAAAATTGAGACATGTTCATATTTTTTTTAAATGTTAAAATTAAGTTCAGACAAACTGTGAATGTGAAGCATGATGTTTTTAATTTCTGTTTTAAACTATGGTGGTTATATATATATGCTGAGAGTCATTTTAGATCTGCCAACATTTAAATTTATATTACATGTCTCATGTTTGCCCTTCACCAACTTACTCACTATATTTTATTGCTGTGGTGCCACATAAAGGGAAATTGTGCTGCACATTATCAGCTGATTTACATGTTGTTGCATCATAAAACTAAATGCCTGTGTAATTATGCTTTGTTTGCATAATATTATTAATAAGAGCAGAAAAGAGGCATAAAATAAAATTTACTGGCGTTTTAAAATTGCTACATGTAAGATTTTGCTGTTTAACTCAAATAGTTTGGAAAATATGTGTTGAAAGATTATTACTTGTTTAAAAATTTATGAAAACAATTATGTATGCATTTGATCTATTCAATAAAAATGTATCAAATTATTGAACAAAATGCCTTGTAATTTTACATTATAATAATACATTTAAATATGCATGTTCCATTACTTACACATTTTGAGCACTGTTCTAAAATTTTAACTAGTGTGAGGGTCATTGCTTTGGTCCAGTCCAGGGTTGCCATAACCACTGGTTATTGTGACCCAGTTTGCATGTTTTTTTATATATATATGTACTTTATTTTGGGGGTCAACCAAAATTCAAAGAATTTACTTGTGCTTCTAAAAAAAGTGTGTAAGTTAAATGAGAACTGAGCACGTTTTAGTTGCATGAATATAATTTAATTAAAATCCCTTTTATATGTATTGAAGCTTTTAGAGTGATGTATGTTTTAGTGAAAGTGTATAAATTTGTAGCAACTTAAAATAAAGGTTTCTTTTGGTTTCTTATTTTATGTGCATATCAATTTCTGTTTAGACTTTTCAATTTTTTAATTTTTGCAAAAAAAAAGAGAAAGAAAATGTATTCAGCATATATCTCATCTAGACACCAGTATACCATCATTTACCTTTTAACCAGCCTATTAATGTCAACACCCAGTAAACACCTTTGACATACAGGCTTGAATGTGACAAGCGAGTTAACTAAACATTCCTGGGTGTTCTCCATAAAGGTTTACCCCTCTTCATCAGGGCTGCACTGACCCATTTCACAGTCCAAACCCCACTTCAGAAAGATGCGCTAAAAACTATTTTTCCTCCACATTTTTCCTTGTGTATTTTAATTGCACAAATGAATCCTAAGACCTGTTAAAGTATCAAAACATTTTCTGGTGGAATAGTTAGTTCATATGATGCAGATTTCTTTGTAAATGTGATTTAAAACGGGAAGAGAAAAAAACCTCTGTGAGGATTTGTGAATTTGGGAGTATAATTCCGGCCCCGAGCTTATCTGCACACCCAGACTATTTGAGTGTTTTGAGATGCGGGCTCCCCGAGGACGGATCGAAGGCTTCCTAGTAGAACTGCACATCAAATAAATAGGAGGATGGGATTTATATGGAGGCTGTGTCTCTGTCAAACAGGGCTCTGCTGACTGAAGTGATCCCCACGGCCTGAGCGGAGGAGAGGAGGGAGAGGAAGCCTCGGAGGGAAGAGGGATAGTTCTGGAGGAGCCTCGCTGACGCACTCACGCTCACAAAAACTCAAACACAATGTCCCCCTCAGTCCTGGGCTGTGACCGGCCCGTGGCATTGCCCAGGTATGTCAACTATGTTTGCCAAGCCATCCATCAGCAATTCTCCTTCCCACTTGAAACAGGAACTTTTGTTTGAGACACGCACTTGTTCAGTCTGTCATTTGACTCAATTCAACCAGATCATTTTCTTAAAAATGAAACAGAGGATTTTATTTACTACTTGTTTTATTTGTCATTATTTCCCTCCTATTTCAGGTTCCACAGTACAAATGTGCATGTCAAGGCAAGTTAGTACAGTTTAGGGACATCAGTGGCCCTTATCGCTGGTGACCAGGGTTAGCAAATAAAAAACACTGTGGAGAAGTTGAACTGCATGGAAGCAGGGGAAGATTTATAGCTGCATGACACTCTCACAAGACAAAGACGTCCTTTTTTATTTTCTGGTTAAGTGCTTGGATCAAGTTGAAACAGAAAAGAAAAGAAAATGTTGGATGACTGAAAAGTGTTATTTGTTATTTGTCATTTGTGCCATTCCTAAATGAATAACAAATACCAGAAACCAACATATCATTACATTTTAGCAAATTTCTCCTGGTGACGCAAGCACAAGCATTCACCATTGTTGGCCAGGTTGAACTGACTAGAATCCTCTCAAAAAGAGCCGATGTGTGGGCTGGTATGTTTGCTAAAGCACCTAAAGTTTGTTAGCTGGAGCCTTACTTCATTCCCTGAAACACAACCTTCATTTATCTTTTGCCTTCCACTCAGTGCCAGAGAGAGAGCAGATATCACTAAAAGTGCCATGTTAATGATTGACTCCTGGCGCACTGAGCATCCGAGATCGAGTGGCCACTTTGCCTGCACTTGTGCTGCATTTTCAGCCGTAAATGTTTGTGGTCCCACTATCCTCTTCAGCTTTCCATACAGTATTATTAGCACTGAAGGAGAGGGTAGGGCGGGGTCGAAACAAAGTTTCAATAAAGAACCATTGGCATGCTGAGGTAAATGGTATGTAAGAGTTTGTCTCCGACCCTTTCAGAGCTTTTTATATGAATGTGGCTGAGCAAATCTAATCTCCCCCTTCTAGATAAATCTGTCCCTGCTTTGTGAAAGCAAGTTCATGCATTTGTATTACTCCGCTGCTCCAAAGTCGACTTTGACCAACTTGAAATGAGTCCCAGATTTCTCATTGACGGTTCAAGATGAAGAGCAAACTGAGATTAAGGGATGTTAATTAATTGCAAGGACTGTCCAAAAGCCTTTCCCTTTTTAGTTGCCATCATGCCAATCAGTTTTTAATTTTTACTTCTGTTAATGATGCAAAAAAACCCCCAAAACAATAAAAAATAAAACTGAAAGGGTTATTTTCTGTTAAAATGCTAAAAGCTACACATATCTAACTACATGACATTGTCAATACTGATTTGCCGTCCTGGAAGCTAAAGGTAATTGCTAGTAGGTCAGAGACCATTACCAGTACAGACTTCTTCCGTCTTGGGGGATTAAGCTGTGTAAAAATGAAATACAAATATTTTAGCATTTAATAAAATGTTAATCTTTAGATTTTTAATGTGATAGGATTAAAAGAAATCGAATTAATTCAAACAGTTGGAATTAATTATCCTAATTAATCGAGTTTTTATCAAATGCTAATTTAAGCCAACAAAATAAGTCAAGCCTTTTGATTCGAATACATTTTGGTTGATGATTTTTTTTCCAATTATTTTCAATGTCAATTTAAGCAGTCTTGTACATATTTAGGCTCTGAACCTTATTTGCTCTATTCACTTGCTGGAGTGTCACAGCTAACTTTAATTCTGGAGACCTTTCTTGCAGCAAGATATTTTGCACTCAGTTGAAAATGCATAAACAAAGTGGTGTGATGATTGGAAAACACTTTGCTGTGTGATTTTCATGCAGCACATGGTCTTATTTAAGGTCCAACTGGGTTAAATGACAATAAAAAAGTTTCACCCAATGAACCATTCAGCACAGTTTCCAGTTCACCGAACACTCTGATGCACTTTATCTGACCAAACACATCCTGTGCATCTTCTTTCAGGTTGACAAACTTTAGTTTCAGTACTGCCACTTACAGAGCTGGAAAGTATCCATTAATATTAATACTGATAGATAAATAGTCATCAGCTTCATTACAAATAATTGTCTAAAACATAATTATCAAAATTATCAAAGGTTAATTTTGAGGTTAATTTGGTCAGTGGACTGTAGCGATTGATCAGTCCACTGAAATGTTTTTAAAATTAAAGTTGCTCAAAGATGGCAAAAGTCTGAATTGGCTTTGGCCCCTTTTAAACTAGTCAGTAGCTGCAGTGGGACTAAATGATCTGAATTTATAGTAAATTGCTAAATTAATAGTTCTAGTCAGGTAAGACATCATATTCTTCTGATTGTTTAGCCTAAATGTGTTAAAAACTAACCAAAGCGGCAGAATGTAACTCTTATAAAAAAATATTTTTGTGACATTTATATTTGTTACTACTGTCACTATGTTGTGGCAGTATGACATGAGACCTCTTCTCAGTGCTACTATTGTCATCTGCAGAAATGCATCTCTTCAGGAACAACCAATTAGAGCCAGTAGGAGGGTCTTAGCGCTGTCAAACATGCTCATATACGTGCTGATCAATTTACTAATGGCAAAAAAAACAACAAAAAACGGGTCTACTGTTTATCCGCAATCATTGGTGGCCATGTTAACCTGTCATGGCAGGCTCTGCTGTCGAGAAGAAGCTTTAATATAGCAGAGAAAAAGGGGGAGGATGTGGGCAGCATGTAGACAAGCATAATTAACAGCACTGGGACACCCCTCCTTACTCTGATTGGTTGTTTCTGACCAAATTTATGCTGATACTATTGGGAACACTGGAAGAAGGCAGAGAAAGGTAAATGTTTTTGAGCAATTATCTGTAAATTTTACTGCCACGACAGAGTAACAGTTTGAACAAGTACATAAAAAACATATTTTTCAAATAAAAGTTACATACTGCATCTTTAATTGTCCATTTAAAACTCTCTGTTTTGCAATCTTGTTCTTGACAGATGTAAAATGTGAATCAAATTTCAGAACATGAAGCATCTACACTGTAGTTGTCACATGAAGATACTTCAAAAGGAGCTTTATCGTCTGTCAGCTCGAATATGTCACCATAACCTCACAATGTTTAAATAGATCCAGATTATCTCCCTTTAGTTATTGCTGTGTCATGATTTTTTTTTTTTGAAAACCTTGTGTACAAACCGTAGGTTTCAAAACCGAGTGACAAGGCTAGTCTCTGCGAAGAGACTGTTGGGTCTCAGAATAATGATGAATCAAGGGGATCAGTGTTTGTTCATTTAAAACATAGTAATGCACTGTAACGTCACTCTATGTCACTGTTCTTTCCATCCTCTACAGAAATTCATGGATGTTCCTATGAGGAGACACATCCAGGCAGCCTCACTTTCATCTCCCTGCATCATTTGAGCTGAAAGCTCCTTCCTGTCGATGCACTTGGCTATATCTGCGTCTGACCTGTCTGCCATATGTAATATCAAAGCCTCTGTCAGCACGGAGCTGAATGGGAACAAAAGAGATGCCTCTATTAATGATTAACTGTTCTAAAAGCCCCGGCTTTTGTATTCCCATGGTGCCCAGGCTATCTGGCCACCATGTGACATGCTCACAGCATTTTTTGAGCAGATTGGGGGAAAGCTAGTGAGCAAACACAGGTGCTTTGGAGCAGCGGTGCCGACGCTGTCAGGGACAACCACAAACAAGAGCAGCTATGCCTGGCTAAATGAATCCCCACCCCTCCCAGCACCATCACCACCTCCTCAACCCCCCGCTCTGTCACCAGCTAACTTGTTTGCTAGCTC
This sequence comes from Xiphophorus hellerii, assembly GCF_003331165.1. Taxonomy (NCBI): domain Eukaryota; kingdom Metazoa; phylum Chordata; class Actinopteri; order Cyprinodontiformes; family Poeciliidae; genus Xiphophorus; species Xiphophorus hellerii. Next base: position 9,212,683 of record NC_045690.1, on the reverse strand, counting down.
CCTATAGCTTTCTCCTTCTGCATGGTGGCCGCCCCCCTGCCCCTCTTCCTTGCACAAATGCAATGTCCGCTGCAGCCAGGCTCCAGAACTTCTCACACTCTCCAAAGAAACAAACAAATAAAAGTGAGGACGGCCGACCACTTCTTTGAGGTGATGGCATTTGCTGCGGTCATGACTAGTGGGAGAGCAAACAAATTAATGGTGTCCGTGTTTTCACTTTCTAAACCAAACTAAATGTCTTTTAGTTCAAGTGGGGCAATACAACTGACCCCGATGTCAAATGCTGCGTAAAGGTTGCACACTCTTGCACTTGAAATGCTGAGAAGAGGCCATAAGAAATTAACCAGAACTTGAGTAATGTTATATATGAGTAGAAAAATAACAAAGTAAACATGTAAAAATCAAAATAATCTACTGAAAAAAAAAGTGTTTTAGCAGCAAGCTATAACCAAAGATGACTGAAGTGCTTAACCTTTTCATCACAGTGACTTGGGGTGCTGTGTCTCTCAAGTTTGATAAGACAATCAGATGATAGGATGGCGTTATCTTAACACGGCTTTTCCGGCTGGGAGACAAATGAACAGCGAATGATAAAGGGAACAAAAGCATTGCTCTTATAGGCTGGTACCTCAGAGCACAGGAAAAATTATCAGAGTGGAAAATTCACACAAGGTGCCCATATTTCATTTTCAATTTGGCTCTCAAGCTAAATCACAGGAACAGCATTTTTTATTTATTTTTTTTTATCATTTTATATCTTTATTATCTAATGATGGATTTTGGGTTTGAAAACTGCTCGTACCTGACCCTGTAGATCAGTTATCAAAGGATAAAGGTGATAAAATGCTTCACAAAAACTGAACATCAGGGAGAGAGGAAATAAATCTATCACCATGCAAGTAGCAAACACAGAAAAAAGGTCTGGCTAGAAAAGATGAGAAATCAAGGAAAAAGCGAAAATGTCAGCACTGTTTCTTGTGTTTGAGATGAACAGTCTTCCAGAAAAAAAGTGAAATGTGGTTTCTTCTTGAACCCTCCACTGATCAATGAAACCTCAATTTTCTGTGGGTTCTCTGACTTTTGCAGCCTATTTCTCATAGTAAGAAAAAATGTGTATACACATGGATGTGGTCCAAAGTTTTGTTTGCTCATTTCCCCCCCAAAAATGATTGGAAATAAGTATAATTTAAAACTGAATATATTGTCATGTATGAATAAAGTATTTTATTTTTAAGAAATGTGTTGTGTATTATTCAGGATATGATTTTCTCTATTCCTCCTCATTTCTTCCACACCCTGGGCACCCATGGACATTATGGATTTATAAGGTTGGCCAGTCCTTGTTTTTCAGAGGCCCAAAAAAGTGAGTTGGAAGTGTAACTTTTTAAGTTAAAACATTACATCCAAATCTAGCCTATACAAAGATGTTGAAAAGTCAGGCTTTGTTAACCTATTTGATCAACCCAAACGACCTTTCCGCCACATTTAGACATTGACAGATGTCTTTATGAGGACGTGTTTTCAACTTTCATTCTTCAAGTCCTATTTTATGTTGTTTTCTCTTAAGCCAACACAGCCTTGAGAAGTTTCAATTTGATTTCATTCATCTTCAGTCTTGATAAGTAAGAAAAAATATATGACATTTTGTAATAATAATAAATCTATTAATATTTTAGATTTATATTTCAAATGTGTCATTTCTTGTTAATTTGCAACATCGTTGATGGGATTTCTGCTCAGTTTTTTGGATAAGTTCAGTTTTTGAGTTTTTTGGAGCTAGAGGTATCCTCACTTAAATATTTTCTGAAAGGTTCATCTTACTGCTTTTTTGGCCTTTATACCCTATGGTTTTACACTAGTTGAATGAATTGAAAAAACATGTTTTAAATTTTTCCAACACAGATTTGATAAATGTTGGTAAAATAGATTTTAAATACACTTGATCTAGTTCAGAAGCCTAAAAAGCTGTAAAATATTCCCTTATGATACACTTAAATTGGAATTTGATGTAATTGTTTTTCACAGATTTGCCTTCCTTTCACCATTTTTTCTTTCAGAATTGAGTTTAAAATAGGAAGGGGTATCTTGTGGGGAGTTCATCTCATTTCTGCTTTTCTATTGATTCCCTGCAAGGATTTAGCTTTTCCTCCACGTGAGCAGAGTCTGATCAGAAGACTTACAAATCCTCTGCTTCAGGAGTTTGACTGTAGTACACAGGCCTGCAGGCCACAGTACAGAGTTGGGGCTCCAGCACCTCAAGAGGGATTTGAGACAACATCTTTGTTGCCTTCTCATTGTACAGCCCTGAAAGTCGTCCAGCCTCATTGTCTGTCCAGACTCCTCTCAAACCTCGGCTGCAGTCAAAAGAAAAGTTTTCCAGTAATGAGGTAAGACATGAAAGCCACCCAAACACAGCGACATGTTGAAAGGGCTCGTTTGATCTTGCCATGCACAATGGTAAAATTTGAAAAGAGCAAGGTGTGCTTTAAAACGGCAATGCACCGCATTAACCCCTTGTCTTTTGACAGGTCCACACCTAGAAAGATGTAATATTCCACTCAATAGAAAATGTAGATCCTGAGTAATGGCCTCCTTGTGGATCGGAGGATCTTTGTTCTAATTCTGCTTGCTGCTTTTAAACATAGTCTGCTCAAGAAAGACTGAGCTGCCTTCTGTTCAAAGCTCTTTTACATAAAAAACACACTTGTTCTTTGTAGTGGTACCTTAAATAATTCAGTTATATTTTAACTGGTATTTTCAGAAAAGTTGTGTCTCCTGAAACCACAACATAAAAATGTAGTGCATTTAGCGCAGTGAGAAAAAAACACTCAACAGCAATTTGGTGGAGCAGAGAGATTACCAAGCAGTCGGCCATGGCAGTCACGGGTCAGTGCAGGCTGACTCTTTCTCCAGACTCTGTTAACTAAGTGGGCCAGCACTATCTCTGTTCAGTCACCAAACAGTCTGTTGACTTCTCAAGGAATGCTAATAAAACTCATCGTCTATTTTGAGAGATAGATCTATTGGGGCATTTCAGCATTCCATGAATGAACTGATTTTGATCTTGTCTGAATAAACTTGTTAAACTATAGCAATGTTCATAAACTCAAGAGTCTCACTCATTGGTTGAGCAGGCTTCTCTTTTCTTTGGCTTTTTGTTTTCTCATTGAATCCATGACTCTACCCTCCTCTAGACATCATGTCCTTCTTTGAGATAAATTGTCAAAGTGGGCTGACAAATCGAAAAGTGGTAGACTTGGGTAATGCAAATGACACCTCATATTAAACAGTCGTTAAGAAAAAAAACATCTATTACTGTCCAAAACCAAATTTTTTAGACTGAAAGACAAATAAGTCGGGAGTAAAAACAGCTTTTCAGATTAAAAGTGTCAAACATATCTGACAAGCATACTGTATATTCATGGTTTGCCACATTATTCAGTATGTACAGCAGTGATTAATCATGGATCAGTTTAAAATGTTCTGATTTATCCTTTTAAGGTTCAGATTAGATATTATAGAATTATATTATTAGAAAGTCTGAAATATTTTTATGTGCTTGACATCAAGCTAAAAACTTGTTTGAACAGTACAAAAATATCCATATGTTGGAGATCAGCACACTACCTGCATATGTAATGAAATTGTTTCTATATTTAAAAAACTGGCAGGGATATTCTTAAGTGAGAGAGAAAACAAGTTAAAGTAAGTGAAAGATCAACTATGTCTGTATATACTATACCAGTAAAAATCAAAGTAAATTATCTTCCAATTATATGTTCTGGCTTAAGGTCGTACTATAAGCCACAAGGAATTTTTAACCTTCAAACCTTTAAAAGTTTGCAAGCAAATAAGTTATTTCACGCCTGTTGGCCTGGACTGTTTCAGTGTGTTCATTTTCTACATGGAGTCGTAAGACAAAGGCAACCCACTCAGGTAATGGATCGACTCTGAACAAAATCTGTTTAGGTCGAAGACCTCTGCTCTGCCTTCGTCATGCCTGAACTGAAGCCAGTGACAGACATCCAGGCTGACGCCTCACTCAAAGCAAAAAGAACGTCGATCAAGCTGCCAGAGGCTTTTCGCGGCTGTTCCAATAACCTTCCATTCACTGCAACGCCTGTCCGTCTCTTTTATGAATACAGCTTGTGTCCCTTGTGTTCAATTACCTGAGTCAATATGGATATATTGAACCTCAACATAGGAGCCGAATCATAAAGTGTATATACAAGAACAGGGATGTTATGGTCGTCTCAGTGGGGGCAGTGAAAATTACACCAGCTCAGGAAGTAAACAATGTGGTAATATATGAGAGCAATGATGGAAAAAAGTGGAGAGCTTGTGAGTTTTCTTCCACTGAATTGACTAAATATGTTGATCTACTTCACATTATTGCATCCTTTAAATTTCATTTGTTTGTTAAAATAAAAGTCTGCATGCCCGCATTAATGCCTGCGTGAAAGGGTTCAAATGAAACCTTGTGTGCTTTGCGTGTATGAGACAGCTGCCTCTTTTTGCCACATGCACACACACACAAAACACACAAAGACTCTCTCAGGTAGCAGCTGGGCAGGCTCACCTGTCATATTAATAAAACTAGACAATCCCTTCCATCAGCAGCAGAGCTGCAGCAGCACAGGCCAAAGCAGGAAGAGAGAGACTGGACAAAGTAGCAGAGACACACAAAATGGAAACGATCTCTAAAATACAAAAAATATATATTCAAAATGAGAGTCCTAAGAATGCTATATCATGCCTAAAAGTGAATATTAATGTTAATTTTTTTTCATAGTAAATATTAAATAGTCAAATTTATAAAATCTTATATTGTACGAAAACCTCTTGTAAAGTGACCAGGAATCAATGCATACTTAAAACCCATGGTTCTGAACTGAGCTGGCCCAATACATGTGCAAACTAAGTATTTTCCAAAATCAACAGGGAGTCCTTAAGACCACAAAAATGTCACACAAAAAGTTTTTTTTTTATTAAATGAGTGATTACTAATACATTAAATGCTTTGTTCATGAGATCCATCCATCCATCCATCCATCCTCTTTCCGGGGTCACTGGTGCCTATTTCCAGTGGGTAGAAGGCAGTACACACCCTGAACAGGTCAGTAGTTCATCACAGGCAACACAGACAGACACAAAGGACAAACAACATGACTAGACAAAACTCATACCTGGCAAGGCAAATTAATCTAAAAGTCGTGTGTTTGGACTGCGGGAGGAAGATGGAGTACCTGGAGAATATTTACACATACACACACACACACGCCGGCAGGACATGAAATAACTAAATGAAGAAAATTTGAAGCTTCAAACCCAGGACTTTCTTCCTGCATAAAATTGTGGAAACTTCTAAGCAGATAAATTTTTAACATGGACGACATAATAAAATTTTGGTATTTATTTGATAGGGACAGATACCAGAAACATAGGTCAAGACAATCTAATGCCTGCATCACAGTACTTCTGCCATAACTAATCCGTAACACCCGTCCCTATAAGGACCTTTAATAGTTTGCTTAAATAAAAAGTTAAAGTTAACAGTAAATATATTAAAAAGATCAAAAAGAGACACGAAACAATGTATTTAAACAAGTGAATCAAAATCAGTTACAATATTTAAAATGAGTACAGTTCTGGTTCACCTTTAGCCATTCTTGAGCCATGAAGTAAATATTTTAATGTCAGTCATTTTCTGAAAATCAGATGGAAATGAGTTCCCAAGCTTAGAGCTCTTAACAGAGAAGGCTGTCTGTCCAAAGCTTGTCCTGCAAAATGGTATTTTACAGTCATGATTGGCGGCGATGCTCGTGACTTTATTGCAAGCCTGTCTCTCAACACGCATATGTAATGACTCTGGTGCTACATGATTGATCCATTTATGAAAAAGCTTAAGAAAATAAACTAATAAAGCTTTCAAAGCTTATTAGATATTCCTTAATAACGATACAGTGTTGATCGCAGATTGGCTTTTTATCTATAATTTTTACAACCCAGTTGTATAAATAGCCAATGCATTTGGTTACAGTTGGAGAGGCCTGTGCCCATGCTGTCATACTAGATGATATGTGACAGAAAATCATAGAATGTGTGTGTATTGCAGGGCTGCTTGAATTGGTAAGTAGTTTCCAGTTAATTTGAAATAATTACTATTACTCTGTATTGTTTTTGAAATTGTCTTTATATGTTTATTGCCTCATAAAGTTGCCCATATGACCCAAATCAAAAATAGCAATGGGTTAAAATTGTTGTAACAATCTGTGTAAACTTCTGTGGCTTTAAATGTAACCACACAGTTAAACATATTTTTAAATTTTCAATACTAAAACATGTCTAAAAACAGTGATGCTGAGCACTAACAGTTGGGGTTCTGAGAAAGGTTCCTCCCATGTTTTAAAGCCTTAAGTAATCTGACAAATTTTAAAATACATCTATTGCTACATTTAAAACATATTTAACCTATGAAATTACTATGCGTGTTATTTAAGTGTGTAAGTTAGTGTGTTGGTTATCGTCTTGTAAATAGAGTCTCATTAAATAACTTAAATGTTACTGGAAAGTTATTGTATCTCAGTGACTCACTTCACAAAGTGAAACATATATAGACTACATGCAGATGGATCTTTTTAAGTCTTCATTTGTTGCTGTTTGTTGTTGTTTTCATCTTACACCTAATTAAAGTATAGCACTCAATAATAGGATGTTACATCAAACCAATAAAATAAAACATTTATACATCAGAAATATGAACTTAATAAAACATATTTTTAATGCATGCTTAAAGGTTGTTATTTTCAAAGGTATATTTAATTTCACAAACAAAAGTCAATGAAACTCATACTCTAATTTGTTGAATAATATTGTATATAAGCCATCTGGACTTAATGGAATGGTTAGAGAGGACTAAACAAAATTTAGTTTGCTAAAAAAAAAATTCATATGTCTAAGCTTTAATTTATTCTAGTAAAAATGTGTTCTGTTTCTGGAATCAATAAGCAATCAAACAAAAGAATGGGTCATGGATGAGCAGTGACAAAACTCATAAGATAAAACAAGTTTACCACTGTCTGAGTGGGTGTTTGTTGTTTTTGTTTTATTCCATATCTTCCTTTATGAGTGTGTGTGCACAATAGGCTGCATGTTGCTGCGTGCTTGTGTGTGTTCTTCAGACAGACAGAAGACAAGGCCTGGGAAAGAATAAGAGGGGTAGAGGAAAAGACAATAAAGGGAGGTGAAAAATGACAAACCTGGTGAAGGAGGTCTTCCTGAAAGGACCACATTTATCTAACAGAGGGTGTATCAAACTCATAGCAGCCCTCTTCCATGGCCCTTCCTCTTCCATTAACCCCTGGTTTGCCTGCTTGCCCAGGTAGAGATGCACTGACAGCTGCTCCATGGGTGGGATCCTGTATGTTTGCTTTTACCTGCAGAGAACTCATCCCAAAGCCAGTGAAAGCTCTAATGTGTCATAGCTGACAGCACAATGAAAACACTCTCACAGACTCGCGGGATCATCTGACAACTCAATGAGATTGAAGCTCATTCATTTTGATCTTTATTGCATCAGATATACAGTATATAAAAAAAATCTAATGATTGATCTTTCCTTTTACATCCAGACACACACCCATTGAAATATTTCATCCACAAGTAGTTCTGAAAGGCTTTGCTGGACTTTTGATCTAGTCAAAAAAAAAAAAACCTCATCGTCACTGCAGTAAGAGAGATGATTTTTCTAAAGTCTGAGCATTTTCACAAGGTGTAGGCGTTGGTGTTTTGTTTCTAACTTTGTATGACGTTTCACACTGTCCATGCATTAGATTTTACCAGACAGGAGGATTTCCTTATAGCTGCTTTGAAAGTTGAGGATTTACAGTGCTTTTCTTTAAGCTACTCGTGCTTGACTATGGATAAATGAGGTAAAAAAAAATCTTGATTGTCCTGCAGAAAACTACATTGTTGTTTTGATTTGATGATCAGTTTGATTAATGGGTCTAAGCAGGAATGAGAAAAATCCTAAATGGAAATAAATTGTAATGCAAAGTTTATGGATGGTAATATTACAATAAATGAGGTTACACAAGAGATTTGAGCATTCATGAAAGCGGGTTATGAAAGACGCGGAAGACTTGCAGCAAACGTTTTGTATTTACTTTTATTATATTTAAATTGGTTTGAGTTTCTGAAACACTGAAGTGTGACAAACATGCAAAAAGACAGGATATCAGAAAGGGAGCAGAATCTTGTTCAGATATATTCACACACATATTAATGCAGCTTGCTAGCACTACAGTGGAAGTATTTGCACCCTAGCAGCTTCAGCTCAGTATAATTAGACTACCTACATGGTTGAATTCACAAAACGTGTCTAAGGGAAGAAGTAGGAAATGCTTCATAAAGAATCTTTTGAGATAGATTGACAAGGCCCGGTGAGTGAGTACCAATTTATGGACGGTGGAACAATAAGGAAAGTTCCCAGTGTTCATCCCCGACCAGTGAATCCAAAATGAACTCTTTTTATTAGGCTGACTTTGCCTCCGTGATGGTACTCGCACAAAGCAGTCCACAAAGAGCGGCAGTAAAGGGGGAGTTGGGACAAGATAGTGGCACAAAGACAGAATCAACTTTCACGTGGCTGAATGCAGGCAGGAGCCCGACCCAGCTGTTTTTAATGGTGACGCTTTGACAGGAGGGCGGGCTATTTTTAGCCGTGTGCACTTCTTTCAGACGGGTGCACAAAAACGCCCCTTTCACCGAGCTTTGTCAGTAACCTGTGGTGACCTGCATTCAAAGCCGCGTCAGAGGGCACAGGACAAAAGATGGGGGTAACGGGACGTCTGCAGCTGAAAACGTCCTGTCCAGGATTCTGCTGCGAGAGCCCAGCAGCTCCACTGACCTTCAAAATGGAGAAACTTTCAAATTGAAATTATTGTAGCAAAATAGAACAACCAACATTTGTTCAGAGACATTGAAAGCCGTGTTAAATTTGCTACACCTTAAGCTAAATAAATGCATGTAATGTCTCTGCAAACACACTTCTACACACACGCACACACACAGAAAGAATGTACAAACAAGTTGGAAAACAAAGAGCTCTTGTAGCAAGGGCTGGGATCTTGATGAAAAATTCAAACAATATTAAATGGGGAGTGTCAACAGCAGACACACTCCTGCTGAGGGCCCTTCAAACAGAGTTACTCGGCACACACATTACGCCACCACAATTCAGCCTCTTAGTGTAATGATGATGGCAGCTTTAAACAGGGGCACCGCTTTTAAACCACCTCCAATGCAAGCTCTCTCCTGCGGGGAGGGGGTTAAAGCTGGAGGATTCCTAAATCTTCCAGCTGCTGAGTTCAGACATGCCATCTCCTCCAGATTTGAATGTCATGGGCCACCTGGATTCTTTTCGCCTCCTCCTTCCTGCTCAGGTGACCACTTCATTGGGAGTCGCACTTCTGAAACACTCAGATTAAGATATCTTGGTGTTGAAGGATTCCAACTGCGCTCCCGCTCAATGTGGAGCAGTAATGCTTCCTGACAGAAGAGATTTAGGGCCAGACTTGAGATTCCCACGTCCGTCACTGATTCTTTATCTTACGAACAGGAAAGCTGCTCACGAAAATATGTGGATCTGGCTGTGCACATGAGCCCACTGTTGAGTAAAAACTGTTATCTGTCATAACATATTGTTTTCTTACATTCCAAAAGCAAAACACCTGCAATAAGTTTGTGCCTTGTACAGTATTTTGTTCTTTAGTCCACCAACTTTAAGCCTTTAACTTCTGTTTTAAAGGCTTGCTCACATTGTTTTCTTTCCCCCTGAATCAACTGAGTATTATACACTTTACCTCTTAGCACCAATTGAACACTGATTAAACCAGAGGATTGTTGTTGTTGACAATGTCTGTATATATGCATCCATCTTCTCATGGCTACTTCCAGAAGGATAATATGCCTTGTCAGAAATGACCTCTGCACTCACTAGATCTTGTGTGTGTTTAGACTCACATCTTGGATATACAGTCATCAAATCTGTGACTGTGTGTTGCTTTTCCTCTCTGTATAAATTTTACGTGGTAACTTAGCACTAAGTTTTAAAGTCAATAAAATGATGACTGAAGTTACAAAAAGGTTGTAACTTCATGGTTCATGACCGTGGCATTTGTTTCAAATGTCTCCAAGGTCTGATGTTTTAGCTGTACACTCACACCTCCCACTCATGTCTTTCCATCTGAGTGAGACCAACACACGCAGACAGGCAAAAAGCTGAAGATGCAAATACATTTGCTGCTCATTTTGAACATGGAATAAAGGTTAGTTTGTCATAAGTGCAACGCTTTTAGGATACAAACAATTTTAGTGGGTGCTTTTTATTGTTTTCTTCTTGTTGTTGTTGCTCAGTACAAAACTGCACAAAACAAAAGTTATTTGACCAAAGTACTTCATCTTTAACTTTGTCTTTCGAAGGAAGCTTCTCTTAGTGGAAACTAAACTAAAAATGACAAAACCTTTATCTTCAGCTATGACAGAAAATCTGCTGCATTTATTAATGTTCAGATTGCATATTATTTTTACACAAATAACACTGTGTGGTCTTATGGTTCTACTAGTGCTGTTTGTCTGGAAACGACTGTAGTGCCCCTTTTCGGCAGCTCACAGAACAACCTCCATGCTTCATAAAGCAGCTAATCCTAAATAAGAGCCTTTGCCATTAAGAGAGTTGCTGGCAGCACAGTGTATCCGGCTCCAGAACGGGGTCAGCAACTCCACCACCACCTGTAGGCAGACGACTGCGCTGACAAGGAGGGGCTCGGCAAGCTGTGGTCAGACTCAGGAAACAGAGACAGCAGGTGCACTGTTATCACCACCATGGAAAGATAATGAAGTCACATCACAATCAGCAGGAAATGAGGCAGTGCGGGGGGACTCTGATAGCTCACTCTACAACACTGAACAATATTTTAATCATGTATATGGGCCTGTGTATGATCTGACTATTGATAATGGATTTTTACTCTTTGACACGATCAAAATTAATCTGTTACCTTCTGCGCCCAGTGTTTATGAGTGCTCGCTCGACATTTACCGGAGCTCGCTTTGAAGAGGGGCCAATTGCTCTCAGAGCAGTTAAAGAGCCACCTGCCTCGCCTCACCTGCCCTTCTGTGAAGGCTTAGGGAATAAAAAAAAAGAACAGCCGCAGCCAGACCATGCCTGGTAGCAACTATGTGGAGTGCACCTTCAAAATCCCCCCCAATTTTCGCTCTTGCAACAGACAGAAAAGAAGACATAAAGAAAGAGAGGCTGTTTTCTTTTCAGTGTCTCCCCTCAGCTAAGTCTGGGGTAAGTCCACTAATCCTGCTTGTTGTGATGACTCACCACGGGTGTGGCCAATGTGTTCCCAAAGATATCTTTTTCGCAGCCTGAATATAAATATGAATGTTTGTTGCTGTGTGAAGTATGTTTTCTGGCATTCCATAGTTTCTAATGCTGCATGTGACAAACCATTCTTTAATTTTGCTCACATAGGATTTACTAAGTGTAAAGTTTACTAAAATCTCCAGCTCTAAAGGCTTTCTAGGTCTGTGTATGTGTTTCCTGTTTGTATAGGTTTGAAGGGGAGAGCATAGGGCCAGTTTCCCACCTAATTGTTATTGCGCATGTGTTTGGTCTGGAGGTAGTCAATAGGAATCAGCAGAGAGCCTCATGGTCCTGGTGGTGGTGGCGTATGGGGCGGGGTGGGCTATATAGAGCGTTGTGTCTCCCACTTCTCAGTGTCTTAGTTGTAATGCATCCCTCCACTAACAGGGATCAAAGTATTAGGGATTCAGGTTATTTGTATTGATTTTATGTGCTGTCATGGTGGGCTCGAGGACGCCCTCATATTTGTGGAAATTGCAAATTCCACCTCAGAAATGTCACCAGCGTTTAATCTCTTCTTGAGTGGTCAATATGGGACCCTCGCTCCGGACCGACCGCGTTTATTAAACAGAGATCAGGCGTTCTTGTGGTTACCATGACACCATGCCGGATGGAATGAGGGTAGTCCAGAGGAGGTGGCAACATGGTAGTGAAAAAGTTCAACTTTATTGTTAATAACTTCTGATAAAATATGTGTCAGTGGTTATGAGAGTGAACATGGATAGTGAAAGTTGACTCTGGATTAGTTATATCATCAGATCACAATGCATTCTTTAAGGTTTTAGACATTGAAAGAGCTTTAAACATACCTGTGTAACCAACAAGCACACCTTAGATGCAAACTTAAACCAGGATAACAGTTTGTATGCATGTCAAACCATATATTTAGTTTAAGCAAGAAGCATACAGTCTTACTAGGTTGTTGTAGTCAAGAAAGTATTAATATGTTTCTGAGGTCAATAGTTTTTATTTTAATCTAGGACTGAGAAATTGTATAAAATGATTCTTTATCAACCATAAATTTAAATCTTATAGGTTGATTGTGCCAGACTTTAAATATGAATGCAGTTTTATTCAATGAACGGATCACACGCTTGCGATGATGTGTTGTCATTTTTTATACATTTGTGAAACATAGAGTTTCTCTGATGGAAAACAAATGTTATAGCAAATTATTGGTTGTTAACTCACCCTTGTTAGGAATATGGTAGCACACATACTCTTCCCTAGTCCATATTTGACGAGTCCACCATGAAAACAGATTCATCATCTGCAAGTCTACATGTACAAGCTCAAATTTTCACATGAACAAAGTTTGAAAGGTAAGAGATTTTTGCCGTTTTGGAGAAGTTCCTTGGGAAATGAATGGAGAGGGAGTGACATCTCATCCTGTGTTGTGCTATTAAGTTGTGCTAAATGTTCTGTTTGGTAGTATCAGACATTTTCCCTTGATGGAGAAGTCTAAATCTTGTGTAATTCTCACCAAAATCTGCTCTCAATATGAACAGCTCAGCTTAACTTAGCATGTAAGTCGTCTCTGTGACTGGTTCCATTGTGATCCAAAGCTCTCTAGCCTCCAGAGATCTGGTGCCATATATCAAAAGGAACAACACTTCTTTTTGTCAATGATGCTACGTCAGGATCTAAAGTAAGGCCCTGTGTTGTTCTGTTGAGGCTATTGTTGTTTCTTTAAAGGTAGATAAGAATTTTGTATTTTTGTTTACTTGTTTTGTTTCTTTTGTAGTAATTATCCAGTAAAGAATAGATATCAAATTGACTGAAATTAAATTTGTGAATTTAGTGATTGCTAGCTTTTGTCAGTTTTTAAATTTTTTTACCTAAAACACTGATTTTATGAGACTGATTAATTTGTTGACATATATAATTTCATAGGCTTTTATTTCCTCACACTCCAGTGGTTCTCAACTTTCTGGAATTCCCATTGTTGGGTTTAACACTATACTTTAACTTTAAAGTTGGAAGGTAATAATGTTGAATTGTACATCTTAGATGCCCTTAGTGATTATTGTGAGTACCCACTAAGGGCACTCACAATCACAAACGTGATTGTTTATCTTCTTCGTTCCTAGCTTGACAACATGCAAAAATTAAAACTTCCTTTCGCCCATTGACTGTGGGGATGGATTCAGCCCCTTTCCCACCAAAAGCCAGGCCAATGATGGATAAATGACTGTTTTCTGGAAAACAGCATCATAATCTTTCTGGAAACAATTTGTCACTCATCCGTTTAACAGTACTGCTTGTCCACTAACTGATTTCATTGTCAATTTTCTAAAAGGACTCTTCAAGGTCCATAAAAGCAAACTACTTTGTTGCATCTGCCAACATTTGCATGCCATTATCATCTTTGCTTTATCCGTGTCATTGCAAATGTTTCTCTTTCTCCTGTGTTTACAGGAATGGCCGAGGTACCCCTCCTCTCTCTATTCACCACAATCAAATTTACTCTGGCTTGAGTACACGTTTAGTGGGGACCATTTGTTTGAGGCAAACACTTAGGGCCCTCGTATGTCATTGACCAGTGTCCACAAATATAATCCCATCAAGTTCAGTCTTAGGATACCCACAATATTGTTTTCCTAATGCAATAAATAAAAATTATCCAGAGTTTTAATATAAGCTAATCCATTTTTCAGTTCATTATGAATTCCCTGATTCCCCCTTCCACTATATTTGATTGAATGGTTCAGAAGAAAGTCATTGTTGCAATTGTGATTGTTTGACTGAGATCCTACTGTTGACATTACCCACACTTTAAGTATTTACAGTACGAGTGGAGGAACGGCACAGCTAACAAACACCAACCTGCCGGCGTAGACAGCGTGCACGAACGCACCCTTCCTTGCCTGTTGATAAACCCCTGCTTCTTCCAAAAGCCTTCAGTTGACATGTACCTACAGAGAAAGCCTTAACAAAACAAGGGGGACCCTTGTAAATATGCAGTGCCCAACAGTGGCACACGCAGTGTTGGCTTACATACTGCTAGCGGTGTTTTTCTTTTTACCTCCAAATTTGCTCGGAAAACTAATCATGGTCTGATAAAGCCCATGGTAAATATGGGAGAGATTGACACCCACATGTCAAAGTTTACATAGCCAGACGAAGTGTACATATAGGGCAAGGGAACTGTGGGGCCGACAGGGACCGGACTGGCCTGACCTCAGTGCGTCTGCTGTGGTGAAACAGACACTTTGTGAGAAAAGCCACAAAGGCGGAAGAAGTATTGTAATAAATTTTTATGTCTGCATGTTGTGAAGAAACAGAAATAAAAGACACAAACCTTTGCAAGATAACTGCCTCTAAGCTGTTCAGTGCATTGAAAAAGAAAGCATGCTTTACTTCAATTTTTACACATTTTGTCTCCTTTAAAATAAATTAAAATGAAGACTTTCTCACAAGCGTCTTCTCAGCTCTCCTATTGCTTGATAATCCACAACAAAGACAGTGCAGCCAGCAGAAAAGGTTAACCCCTGACTGATGTGTCTGATGTTAATCTATAGATCAATTAGGGAGAGGCACACTGGGTCAAGCTACAGATATTGCAGCGCCTATTAGTTCCTCTATCTGCCATTATTACACAGTCACATGCTCAAACATTGTGCTGGGTTGGTATGCTAGGCACAGATGCCTAGGGTAAACAGACAAGGCTTTTACAAAATATTGATCTGACAACAGATGGGAACCTTGATATAAGCCATTCACTTTCTCAATGTCTGTATTTTGATGGGGTTGAAAAATTTGTGGTAAATGTATTTTATTCAGTTTCTAGGAAACTATATGACAACATTGTTTTGGCAACATTTAGAATTTTTAGTGGATATTCTTTAAATGTTACCAGTACACCAATATCAACATAGCCTCTGGCTGAAAGTGTGTTGAAAACATCAAAACTACTATATGCATTTTTTGTTCACTGCAATGCCCAGCTTGCAGTAACAAAATAGCTATTTTTGGTTTTGTTTTATTATATTTTCCACATAAATTATATAACTTTCATGATTTTTTTAAAATCACGTTTATGCTTTTAAACATTTTTTTCCTCACATTTTTGTATGTTAAGATTATACTCTATCTTATTGTTCAGTAAAATCCTTGATGTTCAGTCATTTCCCAGCCATCATGCTCCCAAATAATATAAACCATGATTAGCGATTTAGATCTGAAATCATCATTTTTTAGACTTTGTTTTAATCCCAGGTATTTCTCTGCACCTGCAGGGATCCAAATCCATAACCATTTAGTCCCTCACAAAAATACCAAACAAAGCACGAAACACATGCATCAGCTTCTTTTGTTGCACTAAGCTGCATCTAAAGGGAGGGAAGGGTTGCTAGTGAGAAAAGATGGATTGAAATTTTCCATTACCTCATTCAAAGCTTCCCTTTCAATTTCAGCGAATTAGCTCAATTGTAACATAACTGGGAGAAGATGAAATGAAACCTTTTCTACCAGCAGACAGAAGGAATAAAGTTCTTAAATCCACTTTCTTAGAATCATAAAGAGTAGATATTTTTGGGTAAGAATGACTCATGCTTGGAAAAATGTCAACAGGGTTGACCCATTTATTGGAAAGGGATGGTTATTCCTCCTCTAAAGCTGGCAATAAGATGGAAACATCAAATCATAATGAAAGGAAGTGTGTGTGGCTGTGAATAGGCATTTTCAATTTATGAAATTTTAATTTCAAGAGAGGATTGCACAGGCTTGCATACTTTGTCTGAGGAGCAATGCGTTTCACAAAGAAGCCAATATGTCCAAATAACACTGATGGGTAATCCAACATTCCTCAATCCTAATATCTGAGGATCATCACAGCAGGGGTACAGAGGCATATTCATGACTAATTATGTTTCTATATCTTTCTGCTCCACCTCTCTGTGTTCACAGCTCCATGGGGATCAATCACTTTGAGCTGCCAGGCCAAACACAATTGATAAGGCAGACACAGCGCAAAGCTGGTCCAGCATCTTCATGGCATGCCACCATTCAATTAGTCTTAGTCAGCGGGGGGCGTGATTATTCCAAAATTAGTGATTATTTCCCTGGGTAAACAGGTCAGAATGGGGTGTGTCATCCCTTGTGATCCTTGCTGCTCACTAGGTCTTCACAAAAGGGGGCTGGAGTCTGGAGAAAGAGAGCAGGGTACAGAACACTGCTTCCCTTGAAAGACCCCCCTCTACCAAATACACACACACGCACACACACTCCTAACCCATTCTCAGTGAACCTGCTGCTCAACACAGCCCTCCCTGATAAAGTGGTATTTCCCGCATACAAAGAAGCCATCGGGCTTAGTCCTCAACTCACCCACACCCCCTTCATTCTTCCCAGCAAGAAAGCACAATGAACGCAGACCTCGTCTTAATCCAAAAGGTAGGTTATCACGGTAATCTGATAATACATGCTGATCAAAGCCCATTCAATGCTAATCAGGATAACAGTACAGCATTATGGTCTAATTAGGGACAGCAATTGAAGTGAAATGCCGGAGCATTGTAAATAACGGAGGATGGCACTGAAATTCTGGGGGAAAACAAAAGGCTGAATGTAATGCTGCGGCATAATCCTTGCCAGAATTTGCAGAAGAAAGTAAATAGCAAGAGTGTTGAATAAATTTAAGATTTCAAGAACTTGGGTCAAGATGGATACTTCAGGATTTTAGAGATCTTTACACTAATGTTATGAAAAAAGAAAATTGTATTTCTGGCTTTTAACTAAAGACAGGCATAAAGGTCAGGGTTTGAAGTCTTCCTCACATTATGCTCTGTGCTTTTAGAAAAATATTAAAAGCCTTCTCTTTCTAGAGTGAGGGATGTTATACAGTATCACTGCCGGTATACATACATGTTACTTTTATTTTACTGTGTTTTTTCAAATCACCAAACTAACTTTAATTTCAGGCGAATAAACTTGATTATATGTAAAATGCAGGTTTAAATTATTTAATTTATTAAGAAAAATAAGCATATCTAAAAGACCTGGTCTTATGTAAAAACAAAAAATAAAAAATGTAAAAACTTTTTAAAAATATCGCCCCTTGACGAGCTGTGCCTCTCTTGGCAGAAATACCTGCCATCAAATGTTTGTGGTCACTGAAATTTTTTTTCTCCAGGAACAAAACTCTGAGGAAAAGAACTCATGAAATCTTTACTCAATAAAAATAAAATTAAATCAAAATCACAAGACTGCACCAATAACCTGACTATGATGCTCCAGCTCTGTGCCTCTTAAGGCTCAAACTGCACAACCATAGCAAGAACATTTCTGTTCCAGGTTTTATACTGAAAGTTCCTCCTACAAGACAAACTACCATTAATTGGAGTTCAATTACCATAGAAAAATTATGCACAATCAAAATACAGAGAATATCCAGCAGTACTGAAATCTTATGAAGTAATGAAATTGTTACGTGCATTTATTTATTTATTTTTAAATGGTGTGGCAAACACAAACACCCCTAGGCAGTGCACTACAAGTGGAGTGTCCCACAATCAGCTTGCCTATATATGGCTGTGGAGGCCTCTCACTCTGGTTTTACATCATTCCTTGGAAAAACACCTGAGGGTAGGATGGTTTAAATAACAAACCTCACAATCCTTCACATTAACATCAAGTAACTAGCAAGTCATCAGTAATTGCATTCAGAATGGCATAAAACACAGGCAAAGCACACTGTTCTCTAAACTGGTCAGATGTGACAAAACATAAAGAATTATGACATCAATGGTTGTTTATATTATGTGCAAGATACTTATCTTGCGCTTAATATGAGACACAGCATCTTGACTGGTTTCATGTATTGAGGCCACTCAGAAACAGAGCTCACCAGAGATAGAGTTGTTGGTTCTTTGTGGTTCATTATCCTGAAAGTGTACTCGAGGTTAAGACTATAAACAGTTGGTCTACATTCTATACGTTCTTCAGGATTTTCTGCTACAGAGCACACTTTATGGTTTATGGTTCTTGAAGACATGACAGATTGTCAAGGTCCTGATGGAACATCAAAGCAGCTCTAGATCATCATAAATCCACCATGTTTCACTCTTAGTATCATCTTCTGTTTCCAAAACACTATTTTACACATTTCAAAATGTTCCATTCTTGTCTTGGCAGTCCGAAGAATATATTTCCAAATATTTTGTATGGCTTTGAGATGTTTGTGATCTGCACTGGAAGTGAATAGACTAAACTTTTGAATAGTTTCTTTCTTATGTTTGTATCATGAACACTGACCTTTAATGAGGTGACTAACGCCTGTGGTGCTTGGATGTTGTTCTTTGTTCTGATGTGAGCTCCTTGACAATCAATTGCTTTGCACTTATTGTAATTTTGGTAGGCCTGCCTATCCTATGAATGTGGACCATGTTTTTTGTATTTTTTATGGGTTTTTTTTCTGATTCCTCTCAGCTTTTCAAAAGAAGGGATAAATCACAGTTAATGTCTGATATAACTCAGAGGTTATCAGTTTTTCTAGAAAGGGCCAAGTAAGTTTGGGAAGCTCTTTCTCCCAAATTTGATGAAATTATTTGAAAATGGCATTTTGAAATTATTTATGTTATATTTGTCTGATATGGAAGTTTGTTATATGATCTGAAACATTTAATTGTGATAAAAAGGCAAAACCACAAATATTTTTAAGGGAGCAAATACTTTTCACAGGGCTTTATTTTTTTCATTTGTTTTTGCACTTCGTACGCTCAATTAGTCATGAGCTATTACCAAGAGCAGGCAAATCAATTACCCACTTGCCTTTCGGAAGTCGTTGTTCTCCTTTGGGAGGCGCATCAGTCACGCTTTGCCTGCAGAGTCATCCCATGCAACTCCTGCAAATCTGGGTGGCCGCGGCTCTTTCAAAGCAGCACAATGCCGCTCCTACATTTGGATAAACTGAAGTCTTCTAGAACAAGGCTTATAGCAATGGCTAATCCTATCAAAATGGACTCCTTACAGGAAGACAGTAAAAGCGAGAGGCCACAAATGACAGTGATATGTCACGCTTGGAATGCAGGGAAGACAGAAATCAGCGTGCGATGAAGATTTCTTTTACCGCGACCGACACCCTTTCCACCTGGACCTAAAACAACAAACCTGTTTTCGGCTTCTGCCCTGTTTGGATACTCCTTAGCTACAAAAATAAAGGCCAGCTGTGCAGGCAGGAGCCTCATGTGGCTACATGTAGGCTAGTTGTGTGCGACGATGAGAGGCAGCCTTGTCGACAGCCGAACTGACTTTCCCTTTCAGGCAGTTTACAATGAAAGGTTTAAATCTTCACTCCTCACAAAATGTACTCACAGTTGAGTTCACGTATGTGGTAGCATAAAGCACCCATACTTTTAAAAAGAAAAGTGCAACATTTGTATCTTAGCATTTGAGAAAAAAAGGGCACGTCTAGACATCAACCAGATTAGTCATTGTAAAAATCTGATGACTTTAAATGAGTCAAAAAGAAAAAAAGTGTTGCACAGGCAGATTAAAAGACAGCCCTACGTTTCAGTTTAGTCCCTAATCAGCTTCTAAGTTGCTTAAAGTTTAAACGTTGTCCTGCGTGGGTCAGCTCAAAGCACTGCCCCCACCGCGATTGTCAGCCCCAACTCCCACACAGAGGCTGGGACAAAAAGGGCCCACCTCGGTGTGGCCCTATCAATGTCACTGCTTTGTGTAAGCGGCCTTTCAGGGTACATGAAGTGTCTTTAGCCTCAATGAGATCAATAGCACAGCCAACTGTGCAGCAGCTAGCACGGGCAACTGCGGCCACAGAGGAGTTGTAGAGCAAGGGAAGATAAAGCTGATCAGACCAAACACATTGTCAGATCTGTATCTTTGATCTACTCTTAAAAATAAACTTTTTAAGTGCTGGTTCTTGTTTGTGTTTGCGATGCGGGCAGACGAGGTGCAATATCGATGCAGCATATTTCAATTTAGTTTAAAAACATCCCAGAGGACGTTCCAAAGTTTTTGTTTACTCTGCTGAGCCGGATCTTTCCTTACTGTGACCTCAGTCAGCATATAGGTACACTGACTTCGACAGGGCAGCTCCATTGATTTCCTATTCCCTCTTGGCACAATAAAGACTGTCAACGAGCCACTGAGATGTGTCCTTGACTAAAGTGTAACTTACACTGATATGGCCCGTCTGCACCGGAGCTTTTAACCCACTAAGAGCAGCAGTGAACAAGTGAATAAAACAGATTTTATTGTCCTTTGATCATTCTCCTCTGTAAGCATGTAAACTCTAAGTGAATATATCATTATGAAGAAACAGAGACCACCATGTAAGACCATAGATGTTTCTGTTCTTTTTCCCAACAGAAAAAGCCCAAGCCTAATTTGCCATCATCAGCTTCTTTTGTTCAAACAGGGGCTGGTATTTGAGAATAATCCTCCTTCCATAGATGAAATAGTGTCTCGACAGGCAGTGGCAAGACTCTGTCAAAACCTTTTCCATAGCCAAATCTTTGAGAGATCTGCAACGTTTGAGGCTGAAAAATGTCTTGTTAATGACAAAACAAGTGATGTAAATTTGCCACCTGGTTCTAAATACAGGAAATGAGCAAGTAAATCCACTGTGAGAAAACTGGAATCCAGATTTTAAAAACAAAAGCAACCATGCAGTTTTTTAATCCGTAGTCTTGCATGTAATTTTAATTCAGCTGCAACCTGTAAGAGCTATACAAAAAAGGTAAAACTGTGTTTTATATTCCGCCTCTGGTTATCCTTCCAAAATGCCACGAGTAATGTCATGCAATATCTGACAAAATGACCTTAATTTAAAGGGCTGCCATTGATGTCAACACCAAGTAAATACCAAGTTGCAAATGTGCATTGATTGTTTAGATGCTCCAGGTGACACCATGCCAGCAGAGAGAGAACTTTTGTTTACTTCTCAAATTTCACAGAATGTTGAGGGGGCACTAAAAAAAATTGACACATTGTTTAAGTGTCAAGTCTAAAATACAAATTGATGAAGGTTATGAGCCAAACTTACACACTTATAAAACAGCTTTCATAAACATGTCAGCTTACGAAAGGTATGAAAGCTACAATACCTTAAAGTATTCACACACTTTGAGTAATATATTTTAATGTCACAGCCACATATTAAATATATTTTTGTGTATCTTTACTGAAGGAACAAGACAAAGCACAATTTATTAACATTAACATTGTATCAGTCTAATTTAAACTGGGCTGTATTTAACAAGCCATGTTATTCCCATCTTATTGCCATTTGTGTTTCTGGGGAAAGTTTGGTCATGAGGTGACGGTGTGTGTGTGTGTGTGTTCTACATATACCATATCTAATATAGGTAAATATGGGCTGATATTGGTTATCACCCATAAAAGAAATATTAATATTGGATATTGAGATCGGCTGGTGCATCCTTAAAAGAAGCAGATAACAATGGAGTGGAGCTGTAAAGGGGAAAGTGGAAGAATCAAAAATGTCTGCACCTTTACTCAGATAACCTTAAATAAATGTGGTTAAGCAAAGTGCCTTTTGGGATATCTGTCTGTGAGATGTTTAATGCTGGGTTATGTTAAATTTTTTGTGATTTTACCATTTCATAGAACATTGTTTCATCAATCATCTAAAAGAATATGGCACAATCACAAATGTAGGGAGACATGATTATCCACCTAAACTGACAGGCCAGATAATGAAAGCATTATTCAGAAAGAGAGCAGCTAGGCAGTCAATGGTAACTCTGGAGGAGCTGCTGAGATCCACAACTCATTCACAAGAATGTATTGATGGGACACTAAAGAGGGGCAAGAAGGAATCCATAGGAGAAGTGTTTTACAAGCCATCTAGGGGACACACTACACATGGACGAAGGTGCTCTGGTCAGATCAGAACAAAATAAACCTTTTTGACCTACATGCAAAAAAGCAATTTGGTGGAAAGGGAATCATCAAAACTTAATATGCAGGGTGAAACATGGTGGTGCATCATCATGCTGACAGGACAGTTTATTTGACAGGGACAGAGAAGAAGAAGAAAAATTCAAATAAACACAAAGCAATCCTGGGGACCCAGGCAAAGTTTTAACTTAAAACTGCAAGAGGTACAATGGAATGGTTTAGATCTTAACATATTCAGAACTAGATTTTACTGTCCTTCTGTCTGTGTCTTGGTCCTACTTCACCAAAAAATAATTACGGTAATACTCCATTCATCCAGCTTAACTGAGCCTGAATTGTTTTGCAAAGGAGACTTTGCAAATAGTTCCATTTCTAAATGCTCATTGTCAGAAACAAACCACAAAAAGACTTTAATCTGTAATTGCACTGAAAGGTGGGTATAAAAAGTATTAGTCTTGAAAGGAGAGGAGTTGAGTATGCACATTACCATAATTTCCAGACTGATGAACGCACTGGAATATAAGCTGCACACTAACTTTGAAAAGAAAAAAAAGTGTACATGTATAGACAGTACTTGTTATAAGTTGCATTATTGTATATTTCTGGCATGAAATATTTACACAGAAAGATTTTTTAAACTATTAATGAAATACTTACTCATGACAAATAAGTATAGTTAAGGGTTCATCTGAACAGTATCTGAAACATGACTTCATAAGACAAAAGAAAGTCAAAAGTCAATGATCACTAATTTTAGTGCACTAATGCTACTAAAATGGTTTTCTTCAATGTCAGAATTAAACAGCCTCACACACTTCCTCAGTCTCTCTTTCATTGTTGCCCTCAATAATACCTGCTCTTAAGCTTGTGATGTCCTCTTCATCATAAGGCAGCCTTCTAAAATCCATTGGTAAAGAGCCATGTATTAGCCACATCACAGTGTTGAAAGTGTGTGAAAAAGTAGCAGCATATAGTTTGGAAATTACAAGGCATAAAATCTCTCAAAAAACAACTAGTTAGTGGTTGTAATAGTTAAAAATGTGAAAATTAAATTGGTATGAATATTTTCACTGTACTGCGTAATGGCACGGTATTTTTCAAATTATATTGTTTGCAACAATGTTATCTATTCTTTTGGCTCTATAAGAAACAATATAATTGCATAAATTTCACGAAAAAGGAAGATGAGATCCACATGATTATGTAGCTTCACTCAGTATTACATGAACCATATTAATTTAAAAAAAATCTAAATTAACCTTTTTTCAATTAATATTTACAAACTGTTTAAAATACTTTTCGATTTCTTCACCTTCTTAGAGAATTTCTGGAATGTATTTGCGATGGAAAACTGCCTAATAGATGTTAGCGTTGGTGGTACAAAGAACAAAAAGAAATGCCTGCCACAAATGAAAATGAATCTATTTACTCCAGCCTGTTTACTTTGTACTTTTGGCTGCAAAAGGCACAGAAAAAAAAAGATTACCATTTTCATGAGGAGCAAGAGCCAAGGCCTCAGCTTCTCCTTTCAGGGGCCACGTTTTTTCAGCTTTTTAAAAACTCACACACCAAGCACCCTGGCAGCCACTGCTGACAAGATGCAGAAAAAAAAGTGAGACAAAACCAAACAAAAAACAGTAACATCTGCAGCCGCCTCCAGCCAGACAGTTTGATGTGAATAACTCAGCACTTTGTGCCCTGACCTTGGCGAACAAAGCGGAGGCAGATGCCTCAGGAGTGGAGCGCGATGCCCTGGGAAGCGAGCGTCCAGTGAGCGCTCCTGTTCGTTTCGCTGAGCTGGAGTCATTGTCCCCTTGGTGGGGCAAAGGGGTGCCCACTGGGGGCATCCAGGCACCACATGCCACTTGGACTGTCATAGTTGCAGCACAAAGATGGCTGCTTGACAAGCGAAGCGTCATTTTCTGTGGTTCACGTCTGGGATCCCCAAGCCATATGAATGCAGATCAGGGTCAGGCAAATAACGATAGAAGTGCCTTTTAAATGTGGAAATAAATCAAAGCAAAGGGGAGCAGATGAATATTTATCATCCTTCCAGAGGATGCTAATACATATACAGATTTATTTCACCTCTGTCCAAAGTTAGAAAAGGCAAATTCCTTGCCATCAAATCAAAGAGAAACTCAACAAAGCCACTGTGTACTTCAAGACTTAAATCTTACAAGTTCCTAATCCTTCTGAAGTCCACACGGGACCTTTGGTCTCCATGGCAACAGCGGGGCATTCAACCAAGTGATTGCCTCCAATGAAATTCAGATAAGACAAAATGGAAGTGAATTGATGTGATTTTAATGCAGAAGTGCGCGGCGGAAGGGAGGTCCACTCGGTTCATATTTGAATAAAGCAAACAGAGCAGACAAAAGGCTGACAGCCGTAAATGACATTGTCAGTACAAAAATTATCAGCCAGTTTACAATCTGTTTGCTCATGTAGAACAAACAGAATGTGTGTGGCATCCCGGGGCTTTGTGAACGGCAGGGCCGGCAGCCGGCGGCGAGAGAAAAGCAGATATCAGCTCCCCCTGCAGCCCTGCAACAATTAGATAGCAATTTGACAGGCACACTCAAAATGTGAGTTTGTTGTTCTCTTCCAAGGGCAACTCCTCATTTTTTTTCTGTTCAAAAAGGAAATTCATAATTGAAACACCAAGAAAAATAAAAGGACAAATTGTGTGACCTGGGGTCAGTGGACGTGCGGGGTGGGACGCACATTCCAAACATTGGACCCTCAGTTACCTAGCAAGAAGTCGAATCAAGGTTCCTCTTTCTGTCTTGCCCTCCTTTGGTGGAAGGAGACCAGCAGGGAGATCCTTCTTAAAGACAGCCCCGTTCACTCCCCGATGTCCTTTGTTGCACTTTGTCACACGTTTTGTTTTGTGCTTGTTAACTTCTCTATAGCCACAGGACAAGCAGCAGCTGGTGAGCTTGCAGAAAGCTGCAAGACATCAATTTTATACCCTGGACAAGATGGAGAAATAGGTCAGGTTAGCCTTTGAAAGCACCTTGACCTTCTCACTGTACTGCTGCACCTCCAGAAGAACAGGCAACCAGGATGTGGCTACGGACCATCAGGGTTCCAAAGTGACACAGAAGTTCACCATTTGCATCTCAATTGGAAAGACACTAACAGAATGAAAACAAAAATATAAATATGTATAAAAAGAATCTGTAGCAGAGTTGCAAAACAACATGGCTATTGGAGGGCAAAACCTGGTGGAGGATGCTAAAAACTGGGATTGAGTTTGACTTTCCAGCAGGTAAAAGAACCCAAACACACAGACAGATCAACGATAGAACAATTTGTATCAAAGCATATTAATGTGCTACAATAAACCTAGATTTGAGAATTGATCAATTTTTAGCTAGACTTAAAAATTGATGTTTAGACACAGTCTTTGTTGAATGTGACTGTTTGTGCTGTTCTGAAAAGAAGAACCCCCCCCAAAACTTGCAGCTGTAATCACACAGAAAAGCAGATGTACAACATACTAAAACAGGGAGAGGGGGCTGGATTACCTCACAGGCAGTCCTTCAGAAAATTTTAAAACACACATCCACTTCCTAATTATGCACTTCCTTGAGTTGGTCTATCATAATGTCAGTTTTTACTGACAGGGACTCAACAACTCAAAACAATTAAGTTAGAGATTAGTTTATATTTTGACTGCGGGTCATACCAAAACCATCAACATCACATGCTGAAAGAAGCTAGCTGCTTTTAAATAATTCTACTCTAAATGATTCTCAACAGGAATTCATGACAGGAGGTAATCAGAAAACTAGAAATATTTACACAGATCTGACACCAACAAAACAGTAAAGATACTGGGTAAACATTTATACCAATGCAGAGCACTATAAATAAGCAAAACCAAAGAATAAATGAAATTTAACATGATTCATTGAAACGCCTCCAACTTATCTCACCGGTTTGCTCCAAGAGCCTCTAACCAGCACTTGGAGATTGATCCTTCCTTTGGCTGTCTTGCTCTGCTGAGGAGACAAACCAGGAAGAGGTGAGTATTTGTTCCATGAATCAGTCACATTGTAAAATATAAAAGTTCAAGAAACACAAATTGACACCCTTAGTTGCTTTCTTTTTCTACATGAAAATGTGGTTGCCTCTCTGAAATCCCCCTCCACCCCCCTTTTTGGAACTCAGTCACTCAGTTATACATCATACCCCTGGTCTCCATTACACACTAAATATCCCGTGGTTGTATTATGACAGAAAGTTTAAGGGGTACATCTTCAATGGACTGCACATTTAACTATCTTTTTTCTGGCTTAAAGTCTTCAGGACAACATCATCTTCTGTCAAAACCAAAGGAGTGGGGGTATTTTGGTTAACTTATGACGTTCAAGTTTGGACAAATAAAAAATGTCTTATTTGTTCTCAACTTTAGAAAAGTGCATTTATAAAATATAGTAGGCTTGCTAATCCTCTATGTTCTGCCCAAACACGTCTTGCCATATATTTTCTTTCCGAACAGTCTGACTTTCTTGAAATCTTATAAGCTGTATCTTTGGGTACTTTGTTGTTTTACTGTCACAACTTTTTTGAAAAAAAAAAAAAGATTAGGGGATTATCAATAGAAGATGCATTCTGGGGTTCATGCTCCTCTGGCATCCACAATGTCCTACAGAAAAGGTGGACATTTAACGGTGGCAAACAAAGCTCCATTTGAACTGAGAAAAGTGGAATCTCTTCTCTCTGGCAGGCAGAAGCCCAGTTTACCAAGAGGCTGTGTCCTTGTGAATCACAGCTTGCCTGAGAGATCTGAAAGCAGCAAAGTCAGCTGATTGTTCTTGATACTGTTTCAAACTCCTGATCGGAGAGAAAAGAAAGAATGTCAGAATGTTACTTGATATTCATCCCCAGATTCTCAACCTCGTTCTGCGGGAGCCCCACTCTGCTGTCTGGCGGCGGAGATGCCGCTTTAGTCTTATTAAAAAGTTGTTTGATTAGTCGGCTCCGGAATGGAGGCTGTGGAAAGGTCTGGCAGCAGCAGATAAAAGGGGAATGATAAATAGGCGAAAAGCCAGCCGATTGCCAGTCAAGCCACTAGAGCATCAACACATCCATTTTTCTGCAAACTTGATCCAATTATTGTCATCCACTCACAGATAGCTACTATGCCTTACTCCTTTCATTTCCCGCTAAATTGCTCTTCCCCATTCTTCTTCTTTTCTTTTTTTTTTTGCAGATATGGCAATTGGTCATAAAGGGCCAGCCATCATTAGTGGTGTTTGAATTGGAGCCCTATAGTGTTTGGTTAAGAGGGTAAATGCAAATTTGATGAAAGAATAAGGCTGCATTTACATATCAGCCTCTGCTCACATGGGGCGGGTAAATATTCTGTTTATCTCAAGTGTCATTTTATGATTTCACCCGAATATAAAGCCGGCCTTGGACTGGTTCAAGCTAAAGACTGAGGAAATTTACGGTTGATCAAACAAAATACATTCAAGCAGATCTTCTGAGATGCTACAAATAAAAGAAGGAACTCAAGTCATTCCACTGTGAAATGGATTGTTTTTGTCGTCCGTTTCAAAGAGTCTCTGTTGCTGTTTTAAATCAATCTTAATATGAATTATTATATTTTAAGATCCACGATGTAATGTAATATGAAGCAAAGAAACAAAGAGCTTGGTAAAGAAAAAAATCCCCAATACAACATAAGTTGCAAAATATAAAAACTAAACCTTAAATAAAAAAAGATAAAATATTGCATACTAATACATTTAAAAAATATCTTTTTCATCTTTCCTTTTTAACCAATGCCTTAATATCAGTGTGTGTATTGTTGAGATTTGGGCATCTGGATATCTGACATCAAAACTTAAGAATATAGTCACAAAAAAAAAGGTTTCGAAATGGTTAAAATACAGAGTTGAATCAGTGAGTGTATATTTTCTACAGAAACAGTGCTGAATATCTTCAGAGCCTCAAAGCTGAGGGGGGCTGTTAAAAATAAGGCAAAACACTGCCATCTATGGCTACATCCTGAGGACTGCTGAGGTCCTGTGCAGCCAGCTACAGCACAAAGGCAAGCAACGCTCCAAGATAAAGTGTATGGGCTTGATATTTGTAAATAAGATTAATAAAAAATATAATTGTAAACAAAAACAAAATTGCAAAATGCATGACTTTTTTCAATCTATTAAAGTGAAGAAGTGTTCTTTATTAGGGTTAACACCAAAGTTTCACTGCATCGCTCGTGAAGCTGACACGTTTTTGGCTTCTGAAATTGACAGATTAGACTGAAAGCTAGATTTTCATCCAAATGGGCATCTGGTGGCCATATCCTTTAAGCAACACAATTCTGCACAAATCAGGGGTTCTGTCAGAGCTTTTCGTACCACCTGCTGTGTATCTTCCCCTCAAAACGATTGAGCCTGCCTTTATTGTCTCATCATAATTTTATCTTTACAGTTTATTGGCCAGAACGCTGCAAACATTGCACATTTGTACTTCAATGTGCAGAAAAAACATACTGCTAGTGTCATATACTGCATGCTGGCGTGACTTACTAGATATTTGATGGTAGATACTTTCATATCCAATGCTTTTCGTTGGCAATAAAACGATATATCAGGACTTAATTTTGACTGCGATTCAAAAGCGCATTAAGGCACAATAATGAAGTGCATATAGCTGCCAGACTGGGGTAGCAGGTTGGCGATGAAACATAGAAGAAAGCCAGATGTCAGGGCTTCTATAGCTTAGGCCTTGACCAGGCCTACGTCTGCGTCGGCCCTTTATGTGGCACTCTGTGAGATGCACCATTCCCCTATGGGAGCACCAAGGCTTTACTGGTTATAAGACGCGATCTGTCCCGTCTGTCACCTCTCCCCAAGTTATTCATACACCATCCATACAGTCGGTCCTCCAAGGCCTCTAATCCCCGTCTCTCGAGGTGGAGTACAGACAAGAAAGCAGACAGTCAGGCAGGCAGGTTGCGAGTCTGTTCGTAAGATGTTTAACACGCTGAGCATGACTGAGCATTTCACATCTACAAAATTTCACCAATGCCACCAGCATGAGGCTGCAACAAGGCGTGCAATCTCCACTTGCGCGTTGATTCTGACAATACTGTTCACATGCATGAGTTCAGAGATGCCGGAGTGGCTGCATGGATATTTTTTGCATGTGGTACTATCGGGAGTTTGAATTAGGTCCGTGGCAGTGGTTCACATTTTAATTGTCTCAGGATGTACATTTGGATAATTCAGTACAAAACTATTAAACTTTTTATATTTTATTACATAATAACCACAGACCTCAAGGATCTTTTTGTTTTTTATTGGGATTTTTTGTGATCAATCAATACAAATTAGCTAATATTTGTGAAGAGGGGGGAACAATACAAAGCTTTCAAATATTTTTTCAAATGTTTTCAAGTATTCAAATATTTATGGTAGTTCTAGAGGAACTAAAGAATACAAGGAGGGTGGAAGAATCTTTTGAATGAACAACTTTCCATTTACTACTGTACAAATTTGTACTTTGTAAAAGAGTGGTAAGAAGAACATTGTTGTTGACAGAAAGTCATAGTAAATCCTATTTACAGTTTGCCAAAATTGTAAACAACTTTAACATTCTGTTTCAAGATAACATCAGTTAAACTTTTTTAGTATACATGCAAAACTCGTTGTGTTCCCATCATCCCGAAAACATGGAAAACACACTCACAGCGAAACATAGTAGTGGAACCGATTGTGGAAACTATTTTGTTACGTACAAGAAACAGGAAAGCAGAGAAGAGTTTATTGGGAAGACTGATGAAGATATAGGCAGGACAATACTGAAAGAAAACCCTTTTACAGGTACAGAAAATTTCATTATGAAACAGAGGTTCTTCTTTCCTAAACCCTAAACATGAAATGGTTTTTAGATCGAAGCATAGTGCTGGGATGGCCCAGTCAGAGTCCAGACCTAAGTCCAACTGAGAATATGTGGCAAAACATAGTTTACTTGAGCCAATTCAAACAGAAAACAGGTAACAGTTTGTCTCTTGATCTGCAGACCAGGTAAAGATACACCCTCTGTTACTTGGAGTAGTAAATGAAAGAAAATGTGCTTTTTCACTCACATGGTCAGCACACACAAACATGCCTTTTTTTCTTTCCAACTCACAATTTGTGTTTGCGCAAAATGACCAGTGGGTACAAATACTTCCACAAGGCACTGTATTTGTTCCTACCTGTCATGTTTAATGCATAGATATTCCTTAAATACAATTAAATTAATCATTCCATTTTTGAAGACTCAAAAGTGAGTTGCTTCACGGTGGTCACGCTCAGTTCGTGAACACTGCCTTCAAATAGAATCAGGAATTCATACAAGTGTTAGTCTCTGTTGTGAGCTACCTCGGCACCTCTGTGACCACACACACGAGAGTAAATTTGCTCTGCGTGTCATCTCCTGGTGTTTACAAACAAATACAAAAAGAGTTTATGTAATGCATTTACTTAAACAAGACCTAAGAAATGAGCAAATAGATCATTCTTAGGGATTCTTTGCTTTGCAAACACACCTATTATAGATTAAAGTTTGACAGTATGCCGGAATTATCAAGGTAAACTGGAGCTGTGACTGATGACTGAAAGTGGTTTTTCTTTGTTCTTGTGTGTTTGTGAGAGAGAGAAAAAGTGAGAGAGAGAAAGAGAGAGAGAGAAAGAGACAGAGAGAGACAGGAGGGCGCGGGGTAAGTGAGAACAGGAAAAGCCATATATAAGAGAGACTAAGAGAGACCCAGAAGGTCTCGGTACGTGGCACTTGTGTACTTCCCTTCTTTCTGGAAGCACCATCAATTTACCACTCCCTTCAAGGATCAACAAGAAAAGACTGACCTGGGACAGACACACAGGGTTCACCTCAGAGCCCATTAATCAAGTGTCATGCTTGTGTGCAGATGAGGTCAGATCCTGGCATGTTGCGTTGTAGCTATAAGGTCACCTACAGGGCACTGGACTGAAACCAAAATTAATATTTTCATAATGCAGCAATATGGAATAATTTGTCAAATCTACAAGAGACATTAACCTCCTAAATGCGAATCAAATCAGCGAGGTGCTTGAGTGTTGTGTTGTGCCTGCATGTGGAGGTGTGGGAGAAGGACCACCTGTGTGGAGAAAGGAGCCAGTAAAGTTGGAGCCAGTGTGTGCTTTTGTCAGTTGGCATTTGATTTGTCACTCAGCAGAGTCTGGCCTGGCTGAGTCACTTAGCAAAGCCACACCTTCTTTCCTCCATCTTCCTTTGCCTTTCTCTTTTCTTCTACCTGAGCTCAAGCTGTATCCAGGAGTTCATCTGTAGGCCAACTCTGTTGACACACATACCTCACTGCGCGTGCCTAACACCCATCTCTCTTAGTTTTCTATATTAAGCTGTCACAAGTGAAGTCAGCATAGAATCCAAGCTTATTATCAAGGTTTGTTGCTCATTGTTGTTTTGTGAGAGAAATATCACTGCCGCAAACTCATGCCAAAACTTTTTTTTCCTCACAGAGTGCTAATTGTGACTATTAGATACATATGACCAACTGGTAAGAACAACATGTCCATCTTGTCCTCGAGTCACGAGAACTTGCATGATCTAACAGTGGCTTTTATTTTTACTACACGCCTCCCCAGGTAATGCATGCCTGAGTCTGAAATGAGAAGATCATAGTGCAGGAATTATAGTAAAAGCCACATCTGAGTAGCACAACAAGAAGGCAGGTGGCAGACAGTAGCATGCTACACTAGAGAGCTGCATGGCTTCTGCAACTACAGGAAAGATCACAGATGTACATGGAAGCCTGTTTATTGTATACACTGACTTTGAGATGATGAAAAGGTCAAGTGACTTCAAATCAAGCTTTGCCAAAATATCCCATCTCATATTGGTTTATTACAGTGCTTACAAAAGTATCTATATCGATAGATTTTGACTTTTTATTATGTCATGTTAGAGTCACAAACCTGAATATATTTTAGCAATATACCAACACAGTAGAACAAAATTATGAAGTGGAAGTAAAACTTGTGTATGGATAAAAGTCTAAAAAGTGTAACATGTACTTGTTTGCTGCTTCCTTATGCCAGTGTTTTCCAGATTTTGCCATAATTACAATTGCGAGTAATTTTGGTCTTTTTTTTTTTTACTTCTAGCTTTCAACCTCTAGTTGTCTGTTCTTCAACTGGGCCATTTTAACACATGTATCTACTTTGATCTGTAGCTCTAGCTGTATGTTTGCGTGAGCCGCCCTAGTGTCATCAGTGTAGGTGATCTGGCATGTCTTAATTCTCCAGTTGGACTTTAGTCCAAAGCTTTGGATATTCATTTATGTTTTCATCACACATTACACAATTTTACCCCTGATCTTTTGGATGTGTGTTCCTTGGTCTTCACAATGCTTTATTTTGTTCACATCCATTGAAGAATAACCGTGAGACCTTCGGTTGTATTTATCATCCTCTAAATACCTTCAGGTAAGCATTGGATGCCAAAGCTTGACAAAATGTTACTCATAACAAAAGCTTATATTGCAAAGACAGCATCAAGTAAGACAAAATAAAACCAAATTTCAAGTGACAGCTAAGGAGATGTTACAAAATAATTCTAAATTCTAAAGCAGGATTTCACAAAACAAACCAGCCAGGCAACAAACAGGGTACAACTGAAAAGGAGAATCAATAAACACTGAGGGAGTAATGACTACGCTCAGAGGGAGTCTGGTAATTTACAAACTTAGGATAAAATATCTCTGGTCTGCAGACAGCAACACAAACAGATATTAACTTTCTGAAACACAAAAGACCACCTTACAAGAAATCAGAGCAACAACGCTTTACCAGAAAACCCTAATCAGGATGAACAACAATAAGCTACATTTTTGTTTACACAAAGTCCCTGTTCAAAAACTTCTGATATTTTCATTTTGTATTATTATTTTGCATGAAAAGGTCCCCATAATTTTAATTAGTTTTGACATAACTTTAAGACCATCATTTTGTGTAAAAATAGTAGAGATCTCTAGGTATATTTACAGGGATAACATGACAGCTGCAGTTGCAGTGCAAATCTGTTAGACTCGCAGAGAAAACTGAATAAATGTTGCAAAATTCTTGACTGAAGTGCCGTTTTGACAACGCTTCAAAGGGTTCATTCATGAAAAGTCTTGAGGGTGTGGAGCACAAAGTGAGGCCAACCACATCAAACACCTGATTAATTGAGGATTTGATGCCTTCAGTGCAACAAGAGTTTTTACAGTGTGCTTAGTTGGGAATTCTTCCTGAAGCTTCATCCCACGCAGTGCTGCAACCAACCTAATTCCTGTACACTAACTAGCAGCACCTTCCACTCCCTTTTGAAACAAAGCATGTCTGTCTGTAGCACTGCTATGTGTCAATGGCACAAAGCCTGTCTGCACTGCACTGATGGCGGTTTTAGGTCTGAATGAGTAAAATCCTCCAGGTAAGAATTAGGTTTGTTTTGACCCATCCTAAACAAAAGTGTGTACGTTTTTTTCTTGCACATTTCTTGCTTTAGAATATATTAAAAAAATCAAAGAAAAAGTACTACAAAAATAATAATAATAATAATAATAATAATAATAATAATAAAAAAAAGATGTGGTTGGTTTCTCCCTCTGTGGAAACTGGCCTCATAGAGGATGTTCACTGCAGTAAAGAGCTAATTGATAGCGCGGCCCAGACAATAGACGGGTGCCACACAGTCACATTCCTCACATGCCAGTCGGTCTGTCAGTGACCCTGAAACGGAGCCCACTTTCCCAATTAGGGTCATTACTGTGAGCCACTAAGTGCCCCAGTCACACATGGCTGCAAACCAGGCCCACTTTGGCACTGTGGAAAGACCCCATGCAAAACAGCACAAAAGGGCCAGCTCAGTGTTTCCACCATGTTGCCTGGGAATGTCCATCAAAACAAATCCAAGAGAGATTTCTCCCTTAGTTCCTCAATTAAAGTGGAATCTGCACAGTTTTGATCTGCTTAAACAACCAAAGTGTTTTGTATGAGACACCATGAGAATAAAATAACGAAAGCAGGTGTTTTGATTTGATTTTTTAAAGAGTGAAAAAACTAGATGTTGGTGGTTGGAAAGTCGCTCATTCGTGATTTAAAGGCAACACACTGACAGTTACAGCAGTTGCCTAATTGCCGAGTTGTATGAAACACCAGACCACAAGATTCGCCTTGCTATGGAGTGCTTTCAGAAACCTGAACCAGAGATACACATCCTAACCGCCGTTCCATTTCGGAGGGCCTATTATCATTCTTATGTCTTATGGAAATACATATTGATACCATGAATAATATTTTCCTATTCCTTACAATAGTAATCCAGAGAATGGGACCATTTTTAAATCCAGGATTTAAAAAGAAAAGAGGGGCATTTGAATCTGCGGCCACATCTTTCTTTTTAAAAATATTTTGTCGTTAACGTATATAGCAGACGTTGTTGCTCATTTGACTGCCTATTTGGTTAAACAATTAAAAAGCTGCATCGAAACATCCGTTTATGGATATGAGGAGAGGCATGTTGACGAGCCTGCATCATTAGACGCGGCTGGCTGTTGGAAGGCAGTTGGGACGCCTTTTGTTTGGCCTTCTTTCTTATATGGTATTACCTAGAATCTTTCATTTCATTTGATTTTATTGCACCTAATTACAAAGTTAATTTTAATGCTGCTGCCTCCTCTGGATTTAATTATTGATGCAGCCTCAACCATGACGCTGCTATTTTTGATTAAATACTCCACTGCAATCATAATCACTGTTAGGGGAAAACATAAACAGGTAGATTTATCTAGCTGCTATTACAGCATGCTTCTTCAGAGCACACAGTACGTTTCAGGAGCGCATCTTTGTATCCTTAGGACTTAAATATCCATGCTTTCCCCTCCCTCTTTATTATTTGCATCAAACACCTGCAATAACTTTTGTCATCACCTGTGTTTTAAGGCATGCTGAAAGATCTGAAAGGTGTCAGAAAATAAAGTACTAATTCATCAATGTCAAATCTGACAAATAATGATGCCAAAAAACTGCAAGCGAAAGCTGTAGAGGGGGAGATTAGGGTTGGAGCTGTTGCCAGGTTCAACTCTGCAGCTGTGAGTTGAGCAGATTCAGTCAGATAGCAAGTTGAGCCAGCTAGCAAGGTGCTGAAAGATGCTAAAATCCGTGCAGACCAAAATGGGACTTCACTATGTGCTGTACAAACACTTAGCATTGCTTATAATGCAAGTGTCAAGGCAGGAATTAAGTCGGCAGCTTTTAATCTTGAATGAAAATTTTGGAGAAGGTGGGAAAAATGCAGCATTTATGTTCACACCAGATGCTGAAATACTGTTGTTGTGGTATGAAATATATCCCTAATGTGTATATGATGCTCTTGAATGTGTTAAGAGACTACATTAGCACTATATTTATTGATAGAAGGCTGTAATCCTATACTTATGTCAATAAATTCTCTAATAACAATAGTCTGATGGTACAGAGTGAGTGTACTCAGCGCCTTTAGTATATTTGTTTGATGAGTTGTCTGAAGCCACTCACCTCACTCTCTGTCATAAAGAGGCTGTTTGCACAGAGATCCTCAAACCTACCGTGTGTTTCACAGAAAAGCAGAGCACTCCAAAAGCTGCCTGTTGATCTGTTGATCTCGGCGGCATGTTGGTAAATCAAAGCAAAAATAATCACAGAGCCCTGTTTGTACAACCTACAAACCAAACCAGCTTTAGCAAGACGGCCTATGTGCAACTCCAGCCGCAGTTCATTCCGGGATTTTATGTTCGGATCAATGGAAATAATCGTGTTTCTTATGCTGTCGTGTTTTTCACCCTATTGTGTTAAGTACGTTTACATTTTTTATTTTTATTTTAGATAAAAATGTCATAAGAGCAATTACTTAAAATAATTTTAGATACAACTATGAGATCCTCAACTTCACTTGGTTTCCTGGCTGCCCTGGGCTACAGAGCTCTGAGCTCCGAGTCCAGTGTGTGAGATGGTTTCTCCTGATGTTCTTCCTTCCTTGAAAGCCATTTTGAAAACATATTTATGATTTATTATCATTTTTGATTTTCCACTGTCAAATATTTGTATGCTGTGTATTAAATCTTTTCTTCTTTTTATGCAAATTTCTACTCAAGAAATTATATTTTAATTGTTTTATTGTTCAATTCAGGGCTGTAAAAGAGGTTTTAATTAAAACATGTAATTTAAAAACAAAAACAGGTACATGGCAATATAAAAAAATACACTGCCCTCAAGTGGATGTCTTGGAGCCTAATAATGCTAAATTATACTGGAAAATCATTTGTCTTTCTGTAAATATCAGACAAAAAAAGTATAAGCTAACATAATTTCCTGTCTGCATGAACTCAAACAAACGCCACACATGCAAACCTAGCATGGACATTTTCATCCCAGCTCTGCACTTTATTATTATAACCACAGCAATAGACAGTGATTGCCAGTCTCCCATTGCACACAATCCCTCTTACTTGTCTTATCATTGTTCCGACAGGTGGTCTTACCTGGAAGCTGGCAGATATGAAGGGGGATGTGTGGAGCAATAAAACCATAACTGGCTGGTAGTACAGGAAGGGACGTTACATGCAGAACACCACCTGCTAGATGAGAGGCCTTTTTTATTTTATCACCAGCTGGACAGTGTTTTATAGCACTTGTTTTACAGTGGCTGTGATTAGCAGAAAGGTCACAAGGGAAAACAGAGAAACAGTCTCATCGTTTGGATGGGTGATATAGAGTTCTTGGGCTGTTAAGATAGGTGTAATACTCTATGAAAATGAATTTATTCTGTTTTTAAAACTGTTTACAAAGATACAAGTCATATAATACCTAATTATGTAGCACCACCTGCTGGTCAGCGTCGTGTATTGCAGAAATCGCCTTTTGATCAAACGCATAGCTGATATGTGGTCGGTCTTAAATAATAGTAATCTCCACAATTGTTTATTTCCGAGACACAATTTCACGGTAAGCAAGTATTTCTGAATTCAAGAATCCTATTTAAAAGCAACGACTTTCAGGGCGAATGTATTACAGTTTAAATGCGTGTGTTAGGAGGAGTGATGATGATACAGGAAGCAAAGACCACTCTGAAAGTTAAGATTAGGTAAGGCTTGTTCTTTATTTAGTTTTCTGTAAAACAGTTATTGATGTGGTTGGAGTAAGCTACAGCCGCCTTAGAAATCCTAAAGAAAATACTGCACTGAATGTGGAAAAACGAATGGATATAAATCTCCAATTCCGATTCCAAATAGTTAAAAATAATAAAAAGTAAATTAGTCAAATTCCTGCAACTTTCCAATTTTTTCAAGTAATTCTTAAACTAATTTCTAACCAGTTACAATTAGCAGATTTTACTTTAACATTAGTGCTATGGCTACTAGTGAAAGCAGTTAGTTTTACGATTTTTTCTGACAAGGTGGCCTGTAAACCTCTCTCACACTACAAGGGTCATCACAGACTTGGTGTTTTGGTGGGGTTTTTTTTACAACTAAAGAGCACACCTAACGACAGTGCGTTTCGAGGGAACACTTATTAAAGCACTTTTCGGACCAAACTAAAATCATCTAAACAAAGTGCAAACTCGTGCAAACTCTCACAAGAGCAACAGTTTGAAGGAGCAAACTTACCACTAGGTGGCAGTAATAAAAGGTATTCTCTCAATTTGGAGGGTACTAAGTACTGTGTTTTGTTCGTAATCTGAATTTCTCTTGCTTTTCATTCATATATGATCATGCTTAGTTTGTAGTTTCTACCAACTAAGTTACCCACTATTGTTTTGTGTTTATATTCATAATTTTGCATAGTTACAAATAAAGAAAAAATAAATAAATAAAAATACCAGAGCAAACAAAACAGTACTTGTATAGGTCTTTATCAAGTCAAGAAGACCCCACAGCCCTTTAAAGTACATTCAGTCATTCATCCACACATACTGACAAGTTGCTACATTGTAGCTACAGCTGCCCTGACAGAGGCAACAGAGAAACAGGCAACCAACCAATTACAGGGCAGACTGTCTTTTTCATTGGTTGTCGGCTTTTTTATTTATTCATAATACAACCTATATAAGTCAAGATATTCTTTGCTGAACATCACACAAATAAAATAATGATAATTTCAGTTGGTCATATTTTACAAACTGCATACATTACCAAAATCATAACTTAAATGAATATGAGCTAAATACAGCAACACAGTTCCAGGATCTATTTTTTGCACAATATGGTTTACTGTGATGTTGCTATGGTCAATCTTTGAATATGAATAGGAGAGAACAGTCACTGATACCTTCGCTTTTTCTACACAGCTTGTTTTTCAGAAAGCTCGACGTCTGTGGTCAGCATGCATAAAGAACTTGCAAATGTGCAACAAACAGTTCTTTATTAACCACAAAAATAATCATTCATGTAAATTTCCCAGACCCTACAACACTGATACTGGGAAGATTAATGTCTCCACATGCAAAACACTAATGTATTTCTCCCGGTGGCCAAAACAGATTGTATTGTACACCCCAGAATGTAAATAAGTGTATGTAAATTTAGTTCCTATGAAAACAGCAAAATGTGTCCAACAAACCTTCAACTCGCTGCGGTATTTCAGCCAGTGAGGTCAGTTTGATAGCCATGATGAATATTTTCCATTCTCATTATTTTCTTCAATATATTAATCCTGTTTATTGTACAATATTGCAGTAAAATGAAAAGTAGAAACTACACGTGATGTTAGGTGACATCAGGATGTTTCTGCAGATTTGGGGTTGGAATATGCTTGAATGTGCACACTGCCAGTTTTCTCATATGACTATGACCATCATGGCTTACTGTCCAAGGCACCATGATATCAAGGGACAAAAGCTCAGGTGTTCCTAAGAAGTGGTACCCCCTTTGTTGTCCATTGTGTACACATTGTTAGAAAACATAACCAACGTAAAACACAGAGGTTTGTATCTGAATCAACATTCCTACTGAACAAAAAAAAAAAAATCCTTTTTAATTTATCTTAAGAAAACAGGACTGTATTTTATCAGCTGTATTTCAAAATATATCTAAAGTTGGTTGTTGTGTCATTCTTATGAACTGAATTGTGTGTACTGTATATCCTTTACATACTGTACACTGTACAAGGAGCTCACCTGTGGTGATAATGCTGGAAGAACCACCATTACACGAGCTAGTGCAACTATTCAATGCACTTCTTTGTGAGTCAAAGTATTATTTGTCTATTCCCCAGACACGAAACAAATATCAGTCTAATATGCTTCTTGCCTTTGATTTGTTTCTTACTCACATATTCTGGCATCGAACTCAGTCACAAAAAAGCCCAAACACATTAAAGGTGCTATTCAAACTATGAAATAGCAGGTGTGGAATATTGTACTCTAACCACAACTAGTACCATTACTTACTCTATTGTTCAGGTACACAATGTAGCTGCTTTAGCTTTTAAAGGTGGGGCTGATTTCTCTGTAGAGAAAACCTGTCACTTCAAAGATCAAGAGCAGCATCTAAACCTGTGATGACACCTGTTCATGAAATAATCTCAGCAGCTTTGAAGTGTGTAGTTGTCACCTTTGAGCATTTACAATGAAAGAAAATAATCCCCCCCTCTTTAAATGCTCAGAACAAAGAATTTGAAACTGTAAATTTTATTTATATATTCGTCAGAAGAAGCATATATATTATTTTTTGAGTTTAGAATCATCTTTGAACTCTAATCAGTATAAAGCAATTAAAAGACTTCCATGTTCTCCTTCATTTTTTCAACAGCCATGTTCTGCTAATGGCTTTGGATCATGGCTAAGCCTTACTGCAAATGGCACATAATCCAGTGGGCCTGCATTTGGTTACCTGAGGGAAATACTAACCAAGCTCTCTGAAACCCCCTCTGCAAGTCTCCAGATTAGTCCAATATATATTAATCCCTCCATTTATCTTTGTAAACTAAAGGGCAAAAAATAATTTGAGCGTGAGTAAATAGAAGGGTGTGCAATAAAAGTGGCATGCCTCAGACAGAAGGCAGGTGCTTGCCACCTCCACACAGATCGTCACTGGAATTGGCTCCCTAATGAGCCTCTGAGTGGAAAATGTGCTGCCACTCATTTTGCTCATCAACATTTCATGAGTTGGGTGATTATCCTTTCCAAGCAAACATGGGATGTTTCAGATTTTCTAAAGTGGAAAAAAAAAATCATTAAAAACACAAGACAAGCAGCAGTCTCACTGTTTGTTTTGGAGATGAAAGGCACAGACTATTTTTGTAGAAAACTGCAGCACCTTGTAAAAGTATTCATACCCTTTTAACTTTTTCATCAGGTTTTATCCACAAACATTTTTTTGTGACATAACACAAAATAGTACATGACTGTGGTCTGTGGTGAAGTGTGTCAAGTTCTGTTAGGTTTAATTTACTGTGCGATCCCCACTTGAAAAGGATAGGTCTCTACTGTGAAACATAACTGGATTTCACTCAAGGAGTCTTCATTTTGGTTAGTCCATCTTTATTTTCACAATTTCTGTAGTCCAACCACATTGTAATGGTCTGGCTATGGTGTCTTGAACCAACGCTAACCATCAGCCAAACTCCTTTCACACGAGTCAGGATTTGTCAGCTCCTCTTTATTTTTCATGTAGAACGGAGTGAAACTGCGAAATCAAACAACTCAGAATAAGCTCAAAGCAGCTAATAGAAATGTTTCAGATACAGTTACATAAGTACAAAACAACGCTACGTAATGGTCTAAAATATCTTAACAGCCTGCTAGCAATGACGTAGCAAACAATCGACTCGCTCACATTTATCTTCAGAACCAACATAAATTCAATAGACAACTCACTCAGTATTACACGTTAACACAAACGCCCATTCTGAACTACAAGATGTCACTTACAGGCACTGCCTCGAAGAAACCGAACAGAATGCGACACCCACAACAGACACATCCGTCCATCTGCTCCACCGCTAGCCAAACAAACGCACTAAGCAACATAAAAGTAAAGCATTTCCCATTTCCGAAAACGTCCAGCAGATGGCAGCAATGTGCCATACAAAATAAAACACCCACAGTTCACAGTTTACAAGACAACTTACAGGACACACATAGCCAACCACATAGGTGAAAAACCTCAAAACAAACAGAAACACATCTATTACAATCTGAAATTAACAAGACAAATTTCCACCCCTTTAAACCATTTAATCCTAAGTATAATAAATAGCAAATGTCTTATAATAAAATTCAATGGCAATAAATAAATTAGCATATTTAACAACATTTAATTTCATAGTCAAACATCCTAGCCAACATTTTTTTTCACTTTCTACTTCAACCAATAAACACCAAGTGTATTGTCTTTTTTTTTCTTTTTTTCAATAATATTAACTCTCAAACAATTAATCCAAGTCCATGTTTATGAGCAACAGTATTGTAAGCTTACCGGCTGTCCTTCACAGTTTTTTAGAAACTTTTGCACAGTTTCAATTTACGTGCTACCAGGATTGTTTGCTTTCATGCTGTGGCACTTCAAAACCAGGAGTGACAGGACAGTCACCCCTTAAGTACCTACACTCTGTTTGGTAGGAGATTGAATCCACTTGGTTCTCATCACTCCAGCAGAGAAGAAAGATGCAGTAGAGGGGTTTGGCAGAGGGGAGTGGCTTGCTGGCAGTTTGTCAGAACAAAGTGAATTAGGAAGGGGATTTATGCTTTTCATATTTTCTTCAGATAAAAAATATGAAAAATTAGGTATACATATATCAGCCCTCTTTACTCTAATAACCCTAACTAAAATCCAGTTTAGTTAGAAAAGGCTTTCTAATCATTAAACACACTCCACCTATGTGTTAATAAAGAGGGTCTAAGCTAGAGAATGTCAGGGAAGAAAGTATCATGAAGATACAAGAATACACCACACAAGCAGAGTTGAAATTGTGGTGTTACGGCCCCTGGCCTCTTGAGGCTGTGCAGGCTCCTTGCTTTTTTTTTCTGTTATGCAGGACCAGCTGTGGGGGCACACCTTTCTGATTGGCTGCCTAGAGGCTGCAGGAGAGCGGCCACCCCATTGGATCAGCAAAGCCAATCAGACGTTGATGAGGCCCACCTGCACCATATAAAAGACATCTGAATTCATTCCTCCAGTGTATAAATAAAGCGGTTATTAAATTTTTGAAGGTAACAGGATTATATGTAAGAATTTAGATTGGGGGAGATGCTCTGGTCCACACTCCAGCACAGTAGATGGCGATAATACATCTTAACGTTAGATGTCACCCGCCAATAAAAATCACAAAGAAGAAGAAGATTCCTCCAGTGGGGCAGCTAGCAGGAAGAGGTTGTGTAAAGCTGACCCCCACCTTCCGTGTTTGGTAACTGTTTTTGGACAGTTTGAACAATTTTGTTCTTGCTTATTTTCCTAAGTGATTTGAATCTGCTTTAGGTAAATCTCAAACAAGCTAGAGGCTTGTGTTTGGGAGGTTTTGGAGCTTCCTTTGTCCTTTCTTTTGGGTTGTTTTGAGTTACTTTAGACTGACGTGTTTGAACATCTTATTTAATTTGCACTCAGTGATTTCTGAATTTGTTGGTCCTTTACTTTTGTTAAATTGGGTTAAGTTGTATGGTGTTTTGGTTCTGTGAAAACCATTTTTTGTAATAAATCATTTTTTCATTCCACTTTTTCTCTGGACACATTTTTATGTTACTGCCCCTGAACCCCTAGACCACATGTGTCAAACTCAAGGCCCGCGGCCCACATGTGGCCCTCTCCCCCCACCACTGTTTTACAGCCCCATTGATTAACTTAAAATAGGTTTTGAGCACGAATTGACTACAAACTACATCTCCCATAATGCCTGTTACAAAGAACATAAGATAGTCGTTGTTGTTGCTGTTTATTTTTATTGCCGAGTGCTTTTACACGGACTGGTTAAACTGTAAATAAAGTAAGAAAAAACAAAA
This sequence comes from Xiphophorus hellerii, assembly GCF_003331165.1. Taxonomy (NCBI): domain Eukaryota; kingdom Metazoa; phylum Chordata; class Actinopteri; order Cyprinodontiformes; family Poeciliidae; genus Xiphophorus; species Xiphophorus hellerii. Next base: position 9,169,347 of record NC_045690.1, on the reverse strand, counting down.
CATCAATACTTAGTATTGCAGAATTCAATCAACACAAACTTAAACATAGATTTATTAGCTAGGCTTGACTAACCAGTTATAAGGCAGTTTATTCTTAGAACACGTCGTCATATAATAAACATCGGCATTCAACTATCAGTGCAGCAAACACAGCTAGCATTGGGCTAATAAGAACTAGCACATTCAGCAAGCTCACGCTTAGAACAGATAAAAAAAACTAATCTCCCCACAGCTTACAGCATTAATAACTCACCACGTTGGGCAACACTCATGAACGCCAGTAGAATACGATTTTATTGTAGCTTCAGCTTGTTAGCTTCAGCTAATGGCAGTCTCGGTGTATTACTGGCCTGCCGTAAGTTTCTTCTCTTGTTTCACCTCCCCTCCACAACCAATGCAAAACAACTACAGAGCCCCCTAGCGGAATGGGAGGAGTGAATCCAACAATGCCTTCCGATTGTTACCAGCCAACATTACGGCTTCTCGCCACTAGAGTGCAGCAGAGTCACCTCAAGCTAATTAATTTTCCCAGCGAATAAAACTGAAACATCGACAAGCTAACAAGCTAAAGAGCGAACTTCCGTGATGTTTCAATCGAGGATTTTTACCGTCTACTGCCCCCTGATTTGATGCCACAGCTTCGACTCCATGCAGCTCGTGTTTTGTCCACGTTTGGAAGCACCTATCTGTGCGAACAGATGTTTTCAATAATGAATTTAAACAAGACCAAGACCAGATCGCGCATTACTGACGAAAACCTACACGCCGTTTTGCGGATTGCCACAGCACAAGAACTAAAACCAGACATCGACGAACTGACCAGGGGAAAACGGTGCCAGACATCCGGCCAGAAAACATTGGTAAGCACGAACAAACTAAATTTAAATAGAATGAATGTAAAACCAAAACTCAGTATACTGGAATATGCATATAGTTTATTGATTTTGCTTGTGTTTTGTGTTTATTTACAGAATACAACACAATGAGGCAAGGGCGTAGGTTTGGTCTAAGTTTTGGTGGGACCTTACAACTTACTCACCAACTCACCAGCATTTAAAATGAATGGTACCACTGCGTAGTATATTGAAATATTAAACTAATCAATGTAGATTTTCGTTTATTTATTTTGTTTTTGTTAAAAAATACATATGTTTTTTTTTAAAAATTTATATGACAAAAATCGGTCGGGACTATTTTATATCCCTTGAATATTGGTCGTGACATGTCACGACCGTCCATACCCAAACCTACGCCCATGCAATGAGGATGTGTGTGAGTTGGTGACGGGGTGAAGAGGGATCAGCTTTGTGTTCAAGGACAGGCAACATCACCTCATTGTTTGGTTCTTATGTGAAATACATGTTCGTTGTGTAATAAATAATGAAAAAGTTTTGTGACTGAAGCTGAGAGTTAATATCAAAACTTGTTTTTATTCTTTGTCTGCTTATCTTTAAAGCAGACAAAGATTAATTTTCCCAGCGAATAAAACTGAAACATCGACAAGCTAACAAGCTAAAGAGCAAAGTTTAGCTGAGCAGTTTAAAAATACTGAGCATATTTTTAAACTGCACAGTAATTTTACATCCATGCAAACTCAAATGTAATATTTAAAACTTGAATACATAAAATCAGTTATTTAACAATATGAGGTGTTTAATTTATTTTTAACATTGTATTTTAATAGGGTAGGGTAAGGTATGCTAGGGTTGCCCAAGTCTAGTTTTCCAGACCTATCACTCTGCAACTTTAGATGCGTTTTTTTCTCCAACACACCTGGATCATTGACTCATTCATAGGCCTCTACAGAACTGAGTTGCTGCTAATGAGGGAAGTCAACTTTTTGTCTGGGGTATGTTTTAGCAGGGACGCATCTAAAAGTTGCAGTCTGGAGGACTGCACTTGTGCATTCCTGATTTATACCGTCAATGTGGCCCATTGAGGGTGGCCAATATGCTGAAGTGGCCCTTGGTGAAATTGAGTTTGACACCTCTGCTCTAGACCTTGGGGGGTGTAACGTGGAGAAATGTAAAGATATCATCCTCTGATGTATTTTATTCACTAACAAATTTAAATGATCAATTAAAACACATCTGGGAAAAAAACTGATGTTTCACTTAAAAATCTCTTTTTTATCCTTAACAGAGTAAGATGATTCTACTTTGTATTTATTTGGGTTGATGACCTCACATGAGGTACAGAACAACACAACAATCTAGCGGGACAGCTCATTTTAGTGAAATTTGTGGTTTACAAACCACATTTGAAAGATTCTAAACAGAGTTAGAAGCAACTGAGTTTTATTGTAGAGCTGAATAATGTCAACCCTTATCTGTTTGAGCTTATGTTTGTTTCTGATAGATTCTGAGTCATAATGGTTATTGGTAGGAAGGGCGAAGCTGAAGCAAATGGCTTAAATGACGACTATCTTAAAAACTCCCCCTGATGCAAATCTGTTTATGTGTTTGTGCAAATTTTACCGTCTGAGTTTCTGTGTAAAGGGAGTAGCCATATTCTACTGTCCTTGAATTATTGAGCAAATCACTCATGTAGTGTCAATGCATTTTCAACAAAATAACACATGCAGTCTGAATTTGTTTTACTTAAGACTACGTATACTTATTTGAACAACGTTTTTCTTTTACGCTGAAAGTGAATTAGATATTTTTTGATTGCAATGGTTTAGTAAGGCACTTTATCTTGAAATGAAAGAAGGTACCTTGCATGCACCTGAAAACAACAAAGGGAAGAGGTTAATATTCAGAATGTCTTACCATCATGAGACCTTTTTTCATTGGAGGTTCATAGTGGATGAACCCAGCAGAACAAACCTTAACTGTGACATTTATTGTCAGGAGACCAACCAATAAATACAAGAGCTAAGCATATTAATGAAAGAGTTTGTGTGATGCTTTGCCAAAGAAAAAACAATTATGACTTTGGAATGACTCCATGTGTTTTCTTAGCTGCAGACATGTTTTTAAAAGAAGCTGTAAACTCTAGAATTGAAGTCAAAGCTTTCTGTGGGTGTCTTTTTACTGGACATATATTTGAGAATAACTCAGCAGAAAGTAAAGTCTCTTTGAATCTACATCAGCGATGTCCTTCAGCTCTGCTGGTGGAAGTCATTACAGGCAGCATGCCTTCTCAACACACCCACTGAGACACCGGTGCAGCCCCTTGGTTTCAGTGACACAGTGCCGATTTACCATCAAAGGATGGGGTGCCAGTGTAAAAGACCTCATGAGGATCAAGAATGCTACTAGATTTTGCTTTAAACATTTCATGGGCTTTAGATTTACACAGTGATCTCTGATGGAACACTGGAAATAACTTCAACCTGAATAACTTTTTTAACCATGGGAGGTTGTGTGTACTGAATTCGCTGAAAAGCGATTTACTATAAATGCGGATTTGTTTATACACAAAAAATTTAATTATATTGCATTTTACAGCTTAGAAACTCAAACAGATATTCTGCTTTCGTTGTTTGTGTAAAAGGCTTATAGTTTTACTCTGCATTTAGCAAATAAACAAAGAAGGCTGTCCAAAAAGTCATTTCTTCCAAAATATCTCTCACTTTGCACACTTGTAAACCAAAACATGAAAGCTTCACTGCATGAACACTTTACTGGGTCACTGTGTCAAATGCCCACTTGTAATAAATGGCCACATGAAGAGACAAAACTATTAAAGAACTTTCTTCTTTAAAGGAGAACTTTTATTGGGCTAAGTTACAGAGACCAAAGAAATCAGATGACTCCTGTTTCTGATATACAGTGGCCTCAGCACTTAGTGGCACTCCTGGTAAAGATGTATAATCCACACCGATGCAAAAGACTCATTGTAAGTTATCACAAATGTTTGATGCAAGTTAGGGTATGATTACTTTTTCAGACATGGTCAGATTGGTTTAGAAAGTTTTTTGTTCTTTAATTATTATTTGAAAACAGTATTTTCTGTCAACTCAGATTTTCTTTTTCTGTGACAAAATCTTGAATGACGATGTGAAACATTTGTGTGACAAAAGAACCAAAACAGAAAAAACCTAAAAGGTGGCAAATACTTTTTAATGTCACAACACCCAAACAAATAATGTAAATGAATGTGGATCTTTTCATCCCCAGGAACCCAAAATTGCAACACATTTCCGAGGAAAGCGCAGAAACAAAACAAACTCATGAGCTGATGTGTATCTGTCATTTTGAGGGATCAAAAACAGATGTTGTTTGAGTAGCTCTCTCACTCAGATATTCTTCTCAAGTTGTTTTCCATCAATTTTGTTTAGCGTTTTTATTCATATACAATTCGCTGCCATAAGCCAGTGGGCAATACTCAGCCGGATTATTTACTCAAAGACAATATGGCAGATGGTGAAAAATTCATACCTACGTGTCAGACTGACCCATATCTCTCTCACCTCTGAGATGAGAAAAGCCCCTCAGAGCTGATGAGTGATGAAGGCTGGAGACGAGACAGAGCAGGCGCTCACTTTTCTATGGTCTTTGACATCCACTGCTTTAAAACCACTTTTGAAATAAGAATAGGTGTTGATGAAATGCATATTCCTTTTATACCACAAATGTTAGCTTTGTAATCCACAAAACTAAGTTAAACTAGTTGAATTTCAGGTCAAATTATAAGGGTTTTAATGCTGAAATATAGTGTTGTACTCCTGTGTATAATTTCACAATTAACAGTCAGTGTGCTAAAACCCATTTCTCCTCTTGGTGAAGACAGAAGGCAGTGAGCTTTGGGACTTCCCCCAAGCAGCAAGTGTCAAGTTCACAAGGAAGTCAAATATTCAATGTGAGGAGTGAAAAGTGTGAAACAGAGAGCATCCTGATCTGCTGTTGTTTTAACGTTAAAAATCCTTTGTTGTTGTGCAACAATATTTGAGTTTTGTTTGAAACAAAACTGAGAAAAACCAACCCCTTGAATCTATAATATAATTATCAATGTGCATAAGGAAAAATGCAATTACAAAGAAAGTCAAAGCAGCATTTTTCCACATTTCACTTCTGGTGCAATTGTTCATCTCCACTGGGAGGGAAATCAGCCAACACTAAGAGGAGAAGACCTATTGAAAGATCCATTTTCCCTCCCACAGATGAGAAAGTTAATAGGTTCTATCTTCGTCCTCAGCTGGGATTGCCATTTCCTCCCCTTCTGACCTGTACATGAGACGGTTGACTCTTACAGGAATCAAGGTGAAGAAGAGCAAACACAAGCACTGGTATCTGGAAGACTGGAGGTCTTGGGCCTGAAAAGGGGCTTGTGAAACCGAGGTGGTGTGCAGCAACTGCTCCGAGCTGCCCGCCAGGCTGTGAGGAAAGATTGGAAAAGTCATCAGCAGGCCAGGAACACAAGGCTTGCTAAAAATATGGGTGGCCGCCGCGCAAAGTCTCCGAACAAATGGATTTACATGATGTGATCGCTATCTTACGTGCTGCGAGGGAGGGTGAACGCAACATAAATGGCACTTTCCTGTTGAAAGAGAAATAGTGAACGATGTTATGGCGCTGTTTTTGAGAGCAGCCAGAGAAAACACATGAACAGGGTCATACTTGTCTGCTGCTGCAGGCAGGATGCTGCAGCCTGGTTCATATTTTTTCAAGTCACCAAGTCAGGAAAGAAATCTAAGAGTGTTCTTTTGTTTGTTTGCAAACTAGTCTACGACATTCATTGCAAGTGACGCATTTGCTGTACATTCAATGTACTTTATGTTATTCTAAGCAAAACACATAGGTTTATAAAAAGGTTTTCACTTGCAGCTTACAGTCTTTATACCCTTTGAACATTTCCACATGTCATTGTATTGCAACATCAAGCATGAATGCCTTGTGTTTGTATTCTGTGTGACAGAAAATCACAGGTGAATAAATATGGTGTGGAAGACAGACTATGCATAATTCAAAAAACTGTTTTACAAGTAGAAATCTGGAAAAAAAACATGAAATGTATTTATTTTATGTATTTATAATATAATTTGTGATAAATGCAATTCATTTACCACATGTAATCAGAAAATGAACTCAGTTTAAATACAGAACAGTTTCCTGCATGCCCAATATGCTGTGGTGTAGAATGTGCAACCACTGATCTGTAAACCAGATCCATATGGCTCATTTGGTAGGAACACACAGCGACCACTAGAGGTCGCAAAAGACACACTTCTGATCATGTGCTCAAATAAGGAGGAAAGTCCACCAGACAGGTCTGTGCTCCTTTCTTCATTTTTTAAGATAGTATTTGACTTTCGTGTGTTTGGATAGTCGTATAAGACCGCCCGCCTAGAATATAAAATTGTGAATGTTTTTTTTCATTTTCTTTATCATGTGCTGACATCAAAATAATAATAAAAAACACAATATCAACGACTTTTCTTACTGGGGAATACATCCACATATTTCCTCCCCCAATATCCACATCTTGTTGATTACCCTCCAGCTGTCAGCTGAAAGTCCACTATAAAGACATGGCCCACCGGCTGCTCTTTGTGGTTCATGTCCCTGACCGTTGGTCCTTGGGTCAGACCACTGATCCCTTAGAGGGGACCGTCTTCACCTTTCTCCCTTTAAAACAACAGCAGCAGCCGGGTCAGGTCTCTGTTTTTTTTTTACATTTCCTTAAGACTGCAACTGGCAGGAAAAACCGCAGGTAGAGAAATAAACACAGCTGGGGTGATGCGTATGTTCCAAGATCAAGGTTCTCATATTGTGCTACAAGTAGCACTTGGGTAACCTTTAGTTGCAGCAACAATTTTCATGGTAAATACAAAGGCACTTTTCTTGATCTGCTTTCGGCTCTTGTGGACAACTTGACACTTGGAACGGTCAGACTGTTATTACAAAAAATATATATATATTTTTTATTTAAAACTGCATTTTAATCAAATGTTTTTTAAACATTTTTACACAGTCTCTGTATTATTTGTAAAGTGATCTTTTCTGTTTCTTTCCAACTGGGAAAACAATAATTCGTAAATGACATGTTTGTAAATGGTATTCATGTGAAGCTTTGAATAGTTTCTTCTCTGTTTAAAATGATCCAAATTAAGTTTAATTATGTTAAAAAATATTTGAACATGCGCTTTAAGAGGCATTTGTGAATTCAGTATTACACTTGAATATTTAACAAACTTGTAGTACCGCCAGTCTTTTCCTTACCACTATAACATTTGGATGTGAACCTCCTTATATAGAATTTAAAAATAGCATACATTCAGTTTAAAATCACCTGTTCGATCCCCCCTCCGCCTGCCTCTGCTGTTGAATCCTTCAGCAAGACACCTGCCTCGCCTGCTGATCAGAGGGCCGGTGGCAGCTTCACCTCCGTCAGTGTGCTCCAAAAGTTTGACACTATCAGTGGCTGAACTGGATGAATGACTCAATTTAATGTGAATCTCTTTGGGGTCCTTTGGACTTGATAAAGCGCTGTACAAGCACAGGCTATTTACCATCTGTAAAAATGCATGGCCTTTTTTTTCTCAGATGTAAATTATTAACTTTTTTACATTGGTTGAAAAATTTTATAGCTAACAAATTCTCTCTTTAAGGCAAGAAACATAGATTCTAGAACACAACCATCATCTAAGTAGGTTTTGATTCTCCAAAAATACAAACTATAAAAAAGCTAATTCATCAGAGACGGGATTTCAAAGAAAATTTGCATCAAATGAAAGTTTTGTTGTTGAACTCTCCATTTTCCCAAAGTATGAGTGAAGCTAAGAACATGTTCTTTAAAAGAGGTTGCACAATGCATATGTAAAACATCAATATGAAACACACCAGCATGCAAAACAGACCTTTACTGTTGCAGCTATTGTTATAATTTAAACTGCAAAAGATTTTAAAGTCTGGATTGAAGCTGAACTTACAGCTTTACTGCTCTGGACTTTAATTCAGGGAACAACTTGTGTAGCATTTCAACATGAAATTTAAATGCATAAAAAACTAAGCAAAAATTCAATATTTTGTTACAGTTTTAAAATGTCAATCTGCTCTGATTCTCTCAGACTTTATAAAAGTGGTACTTGATGTGTACGTTTTGGGATCCTGTGATGTAAGACATTCATAACTGCTATGTTTCTCCTTTTTTGAATTAAGGTTTAGTTGAATACACAAATCCCTGTTTGCCTGATCAGTGTACAAACTTAACGGGGAAAACATCTCCTCCATAGAAAGTTAGAACATGTTTTTTTAAAAATAAAAAAAATAAATAAACACATACCAGTGGAACAGTTTGACTTTCTTTTCTTTCCTTCACATGCACATGCCCCTCTACACACATATGCAGACAAAGATAAATATGTTAGCCCTGCTCTCTCTTATTTTTGGAGACTTAGCAGGGCCTTTTGCCAAATCCAGCTTTAAACAGCCTGGTCTCCAATCCAAATGCCTGTGTAACAGTTAAGAAACCTCCACGGGCCCTGAAAGACCAAAAAGAAACAAGAGGAAAAAGTGCAAAAAGCAGCCAACCACACATATTGACTGAGCTCATCCCACCAGGCGGTAGTAAATCATTATGGAATAAAAGATGACACTGGGTTGGATACTATCATCTAAGACCAATAAAGCACAGATTTGTGTGAACAACCTTAGATTCAGCTGTCACTCTTCTTGTCAATCATCATTTTTTCACAGCATGACAGGTCAAAGATGTGAAAGACTGGAACAATACAACGCATGAATAAATGAATGAATGAATTTACATCAGAAATTTAACAGTAAAAAAATATCTTTAAAATAGCCATAATTAGTGATACATTTGAATATTGTTTGTCAAAATGTGCATGTGTATTTTATTCAGTGTAAATGATTAAATATTTAAACATTTAAATATTGAGTATTTTGACATGACCATAATTCTTAGCATCTGTTTGTGCGTTACTTTGGGTTAATTATTTAGTAGACAGCAAATATTCTGAACTGATCACTTTCTTGTATGTCTGTCCACTTTTTCAATGGCAAAAAAAGAACACGCCATCATTGCATTACTATGTAAATGACACTGTTGCATACACAATTTTACATGAGCCTTGTACAACAGCTTTTTCTGAACATGTCAGAAAATTTTGTGGCGTGAGCTTTATGCCTTCTCACAGCATGTATACCACACAAAAACACATGCTACAAAATCAACAGAACTGAAGCTCAAATATTGCTGTGATGGCCCAATAATAACATTAGCATCCAATAACAACATTCCGATCCTCTGAAGATTTCCTTAACACAGCACACCATTTCCATAAAACTGAATGTGACACTGACAGCATAACTTACTTTCTGACTGATGCAGTTATTTATTTTCTGACCACATGGGGACACTTATATGGGATTACAAATCAATTCTCTGATTGACAACTGAAACTTAAACTTGAAAAAATCAGGAAATACAATGAGATGGTGATATTTCAGCAATACTAACATACTAACGAACTGTGTATTCCCCATCCTTTTTCACAAAACAAACATTGATGAGAATAGAAATTCACCAAAGTGACACACATTCTTCAGTGATGAGACAGAGCATAATTTTCTCAAAATTCCCCTTAATTTCTTCCTACTTAGACCTGCATCAGTCATCTCGTAATTGATGTATCTCTGTCTGTCTCTGTCATTGTGTCCTTGGGCAAGACATTCACCCACATTTCCTGCTGGTGGTAATCAGTGGGCGACCTTGCTTCTGTCAGTCTGCCCCAGGGCAGCTGTGGCTGTAATCCAGTAGTTTACCTCCAGGGTGTGAATCAGCTTGTGAATGTTTCCTTGACTGAGTGACTGAATATATTGTGGGGTCCTCTGGACTTGATAAAGAGCTATACAAGAACAGCCACGGCAAGAAAGGAAAGTGAGACAGAAAATTTAGTGACTAGTATAAATAATACATTTAGTACTTGATTCTGTTGATCTTGTTCATTCTTCTAGTATTTAGATGAAGTGGTGGTTTTAGATTTTAATCTAAATAAATCCTACATTCTAAGAAACATACAATATCTTCTGATTCTTCTTATGATAGATCACTTGAGGATAAGAATTCTACCTTCACATTGATCTTGGTAGATTGCAAGACTTTTTTATTGTTTATGAGATTATTTGTGTAAGTAATATGAAAGCAATATAACTTAGCTGAGCTTTGTAACAGTCATGTAACAAAGATTTGCTGCAAGGATGTTCACAGTTCTGCAAAACAGGATGTAACATTAACTTAAATGTAGCAAGCTAGCAATCTGACTTCTAATGGTAGTAATGACTTTAATTATTTGACAAAATAAACGTGTTGTGTCTCTGTTGCTCAAATGTGAATTTGAAATACTAGGCCGTTTGGCAGGCTTTTCTCCATGCTCCTAGGATATTATTCCCTTCTTGAGAGGTTTGATGTCCACACAGCCCAAATAAACAAAAGGAGAGAGGATATGATTAAGTAGCTGTGGTATGTGGGACACAAGAGATTTGGTTGTAGTTTGCTCTTTTGAATTGAGTTCTCTCTACAAAACAGCAACTTGATAAGGTTTTCCACTTTCTTTTCTAAAAATGAACATGTGGTACCCAACAACGATAAGCCTGTTTGATTTTCTGTATTAAAGAGAAGAAAACCAAGAGCGTCATCCTGTGACAAGGGCGTCTGTAGGCACCTCATTCCCTCTGGGCCTCACTTTGCCTTCGTCTCCAGAGGGGCGTATAAGCGGTTTGCATCTGACTTAAAAGACATGGAGCTCTGCCAAGTTCAGCCTGGTTTAGAGACACTGACTACCATTAGCTGGCTTCCTGACCAAAATGGGATGGGTAGGAAAAAGTGTGTGTTTTGAGGGAGTTCACAGTCAGGTTGGAGGGATTGTCCTGAGTCTCAAGCTTCTGCCCAGCGATCTGGAGGCAAGCTGAGATAGCAAAGCCCCTTCGTCAGACCACAGTTTACTCTGCGAGCGAGGGAAGGTGACGTGGCCAAGCAACAGTATTTACTTCATCACCGACTTTATGTGGGTGGTCCCCCGCCCCTCTCTGGAATACAATGGCTACGCCAGACACTGCACACTCACATACTGTCCTGCCTCATTGGAAAAGCCATAAAACACGAGTCATCAGGGCTCTCAGGCCGTGCATGATATATTTTTCTGTTTCCTCACAGGTTCCCTTACATTTATTAGTCTTTTTGCCAGGAGAATGAAATATTTGTTCTTTTTTTCTGAGAAGTAGAGATCAGTTGAGATTTTTACTGTTTCTGATTCTTAAACATCTAACACTGTCTTTATGAAAAGCATCCTGGTTCTGATGTTTTGAAAACCCCACTGGGACATTTTAGTAACAGCTTGTAATTAATCCCCTTGGTTGCTGTTAACCTAGAGGGTTATAGGTGTTGCCAGCAAAATGTCTGTGATGTAATTTGAATGTGCGAGCAGTCCGTGTTTGACCCCTGAATGTGACCTGTGGCAGTGGAAATAAAGCAGACTGGTTTTGTAGTGTTTGGTTTTTTGTTTCCAAACTGACATCTGACCAGAAAGGAAATGCAGCCCTGGATGGTTTAAATTATTCTGCTTCCATTTTTATGCCTCAGCAGAGATGGAAAGCTGCAAGGACAAATGATTAAAGTGTTTATTGATACATGCTGAACATATCTAAATAAATGCCTGTCACTTGCATATTATGTCAGCAACTAAAGAAAAAAATTCTGGGTAAGACATAATGCTGATTCTGCTGTTGATAAATCTTGTGGATTACTTCAGAGAATATTTAACTTTGTATAACTAAAGAAACAAGCATTTTAATGGATAAAAATATGCAGAGGTCAAACGGACAAACACAAAAAAGGCGCCGTAATGGAGATGTAACTGGAAGAGTTTTCAAGGCATATGGATGCCATTTGCAAGCTGCACTGAGAACATATAGGTCAGTCTTACCCTTTGGTATCTCTCTATCCATCTGTTTTCACATTACTTGCAAATTATAGTGTCCTCCAGACCCAAATGAACATAAATCAGGCCGCCAAAAGAGCAGAAGTTTTCCCATCTGTCATAAAACAATGATTTAAAGTACGGGTTGTCAAAATATGGCGCTGTGAATTCGCCCCGCTCCCCAGCAGTAGGAACACAAAGCACCATCTCATCGGCGTAATTTATGGCCTCTGAGGGAATGGAGGGTGATTAGGGCTTGGGCCACCAACAGCCAGAAAAACAGTAGGAGCTCCAATAATGATGGCTGGAAAACCTAGACCAAATTTATCAAACAATTCAGCAAAATCTATTTCTGTTTGGAGAGGAGAGCGAGATATATAGCCTGTTTAGTGTACTGGTACATCTCTGGAACATTTGGTTGAAAGGCATTTGTGAGTTTTGGAGATTCAACATTAAATAGTCGAACCAGAGAACATGTGATGTATTGGTCAGCTGAGGTGCCTGAGGCCAAATCAAATATACAGCGGGACCTTTTTGGACTTAAAACAGAGTGTTCATGTAAATGATGTCACCGCATCCCTATAAATTTGTTTCATTTCTAAAGGTGGAGTTTTTGGGGTGAAAGCAGCTGCATTAAACAGTGGCTCTGGGTGTTTTGCATCAATGGAATAGTTTTAAAAAAATCCACCTTATCCTTAAATGGCCTTTAAAAACTCAAAGGCACGCAAAAGGTGAATAAAACAGGACAATAAGACATTGCTTCCTATGGTAAGCTAGGGTGCTATCTCTGGTGCAGTTCTTCCTGTAAGCCACAGGAAGTGTCCTTGAAAAATACTTGGGGGCAATAAAATAAACACACAATAAATCAGTCTGATCTGCAGTGACAAGTTAATGACGTTGACAACTTCAGCTGTAATAATCTGAATAGGCAAAACATTCATATTTTGAAACATAATTCAAAAGGAATTGTCCCATTTTTTTCTTAAGTATAGTATATTGCACAGAATATTATATTACATTCCCTATAAAGAAACACAAATCAACAACCCTGTGTTAGCTGATTATTTACTTTAAGCCAGTGAAGTAGCAGAATACAATACATGGGGGAGTGATGGTTCTGCACTTTAAGTTGCTCACATATTTAGAGCACCTCAGCCTTCGAGAAAGAGACTCTCCACCTGCCGTAATTGTTCTGGAACTTTTTCTCAGATGGAGCCAGCTAAACACTGAAGCTGAAGGATGACAGATATTTACAGTATGTACATATCTGCTGATGCAAGCTCCAGCAAGAAAACCTGTTTTTACTTTTGGTGAAAAGTTTTAAATTTAGTTTAATGTTTTTTCATAAGTACAAAATTCTTATTTTCAAGATACAAACAGTGGTCAGTAAATGTTATAGGTCTCAATGTTAGCAGCAGTATGAATAACTACTGCACTTTTCTTAAAGTTAAATGGATAGATTATCTTGTAAGATTTAGGTTTAAATGATGTCTGCGTAAATATAGGGACTCTGTAGTATTTTTGCTCAGTGACACTGTAACAAGCATACATCTTGCCAACAAATAACTGTTTTTCTGCCTAGTGTGATAAAATATGACCTATATAAGGAGGATTCTCTTTCTCTAGTAAGTTGCAGAGATTTTCCTCTCCATCTCCCATAAAATTCACAAAGATAAAATTTGTCTGAAATCAATTCATCTTTGCTAACTTCTTTCTACACAAGGGAAACATCTACAATGACCGGGCAGATGTTTGGTTTCGTCTATTTTTACAAGTGCTCTTTTCAGGTCCCTGGCCAGTTACAGTCTCTGTGTAGACAGAGTCATGCCTCTGGCCCCCACACAGTGCACAATGTTCAGGATGTCTCCAAGACCTACAGGTGTTTTGCCAGTACAAGAGGAATCCAGAATGCCTTTATACAGGACCATGTGTAACATGCTTCTATTTTTTGATGTAAATCACACAAAAAATTTGATTTCTTTCTATTCTTATTTGTTCTTTAAAGAGTTTTCTACTAAGAACTGCTGCAAGATACTATCAAGAGTCTGAAACAGAATCTCACACACATCAAGTAATTATCCACAAAGCTTATTTGAGTTAACTTTTTGGCTGCTTTAAAATCTCTTGAGTGAGGACCCAGGAGGATGTTCTGAAAGCGTGCTAACCAATCAGCGATAGGCAACAGCGACGCCTCTGGGGGGTCTACCCTGTGATCCAAAAGCTTTCCCGGCAAAACAGTTGCTTATTTCTCAGGAGAGCCCCCAACGCTCTCACCGGGACTCTTAAACTTCTGAAGTGGAACTAAGTTCAGGGGCTTTTCCAGCCTCAGCCAAACAGCCCTGATATCTGTTTAAACAGCAGGTAGTCCCCAACTCTCTTCTGTTTGTGTCTGCAGCTTCCTCCTCCAGTTGTGGGGGAAGGGAGCATTTTCCCATACAGCCAATCATTCTGAGGGGTCGTGAAATATGTTCCCCCTCCAGGATCAGCTTGATGGAAAGAAAAACAAAATTTGCAATTGGTTACACGAGATGCAGTCTTAAAGGAAACCTATCTCATAAACATTGTGGGATGCAAAATAAAATAAACAGTTTAAATTCAAATTCAAATGTTGCAAACAAAGTGACAAAACACAGAAATGGTGAGAGGGAGAGACATGTCAGAGAAAAAGCATGCACTTTCCTTCCAGCTCAACGTACCCCTCCATCAAGGTGGCCTCAGCTGGGTTTCTATTGCATCCCATGTCAACACCACTGACAGCAAAAAGCACTTAGGGACCAACAGATCACTTTACCATTCCTCCAGCAGGAAGGGAAGCCTCAAGGTGGGAGGTGGAGGGACGTGGACTAACGCAGGGCTGCACAGTAACAGACACCTGCCAGTAGGTGGGAGTATTGGTGCTGGTTTGCAGCTTAGCTGCTTGTAACTGAAATATGGTGTGAAAAGGGTTCTGCAACAATGAAGGGCAATAAACATGACTATTGATCTTTGTGGTCTGGGCGATTAACACAAGTCAGTCTTCATTCAATTTGAGAATTTCTTAATGTGGGATAGAAATATATTATATTTTCTATATTATTATTTAAAAGAAAATAGAAAATGTGATGAAAACTTTGTCTTAAATGATCAAACTAACATTTCTAAAAGGGTTTAGAAATGTTCTAAACTGAGTGGACAATAAAACTCTCTCCATGCTACATATAGTACAGAATAGTTGCATTAAACTAAACCAAGTAAGATATATGCTTTACTTTAGATATTTACGTGATGATTTTTAAGCTTGCTGTTTTTGCTTTGAGTAAATGTGTCAATACATCTTTATAGGCCGAATAATTCACCCAAAGTCTGTGGTTCCAACCCCATCGCTCAGTGGGTTACCAAGAGCATGCATACTAGCACATATGCAAATAAAACATACCAACTTCCCTGCGGTTTGTACTATAAAGTACCTACTTTTCATTTAGCTTAATCAATCAGTTCTGTTTTTTTTTCTTCAAAATCATTGGATTTTCGCATTTTCCCATTCAAATGCTCAAAAGCGAAGCCGATGAGGCAGCAGCTTGTAGAGCCTCACTTGGGATTGCGCAACCTCTCGTTAACTGCACTGGATGCCACTCTATGGGAGCATGTTCCTCCTGTCTGTACGTCGCCAATGAAATGACTAAAAAACATTTAATGTATGAATTGATCTTCCGTAATTTAGCTTATGTATATAATGTACAGTGTTTTTTGTCACCAACTGTGTGTGTAAACGTGTTTCGTGTGCTGATGAGCGATCATAAACGACAGAGAAGAGATTCGAGGTGAGGCAGGCAGTTCTCTTTAATAAATAAACATAGTACGGGGTTATGTAATTTTTGTGGAAAGTTGGAAACAGTTGTACATATTTTTATGGAATGTAATAAATATAATCTAGAAAGAGAGGAATTAGTAGAAGAGTTAAATAGGAATAAAGTTAAATTAAATATTAGAGATCTGCTACAAAAATCTTCTGGAGATGTGGTTTTTAATTCCGTATTTAGGTTTCTTAGAAAAACAGGTCTAATAGGGAGATTATAGGGTTTAGGCATCTGGTTCATACTCCAGTCCAGAAGGTGGCGGTAATGCACCTGACAGTTGTTTGCCAACCGCCATAAAACAAAAAAGAAGAAGAAGAAGAAGGCAGTTCTCTTGCCTCATGGCAGGGGGCGCTCATGATCACAGACATTGTGATTCCACAACTGCAGAGTAAGAGACAGTAACAGCAAGCTAGCCATGCAGTAGCTGCGATGATACAGAGAGCGAGAAAGACGTGGTTTTGAGTTGTACTTTAACGATTTCTCCCTTTGCTGTGGAGCATAGCACGAAATTAATAATATCTACATGTCCAAGTTTGATTGAATAAACGGAATTATTCTACGGCAGCAGCGCGGCTTAGCATCACATGTAGAAGAATAGTCTTTTTTACCCTCCAGCGTTGTCCGCATGCGCGAAATGTCCTTACGTAAACAATAACATGCAGAGGGTCTATATTTGTAAATATGATTATGATTAAGTCAGTGCCTCACCAGCTACGAACCTCACAGCGTTTGATTCCCGGCCCGGTCTTTCTGCACGGAGTTTGCATGTTCTCCCTGTGAATTCGTGGGTTCTCTTCGGGTACTCAAGCTTCCTCCCACAGTCCAAAAACATGACTGTAAGGTAAATTGGTCTCTCCAAATTCTCCCTAGGTATGAGTGCGTGTGCATGGTTGTTTGACCTGTCTGTCTAGACAGGATTGTTTGACTGAACTGTTTGACAGTCTGTCAGACTGGCGACCTGTCCAGGGTGTACAGCTACCTCTCTCGCCCAGAAGCTGGAGACCCCACTAGGGACAAGGGTATATATATATATATATATATATATATATATATATATATATATATATATATATATATATATAAAGATAGATAGATATGTGGAGGACTTTATACCAAAGCTATTATCAAGGCATCAGACTGAAAAAGTGGAAAGTGTTAAAGTGTGTGTACCCAAGCTTACAGTAAGTATTTTGGCCGTAGACATTGTTGACTTGTCACTGGTGAGATTTTGCACCCAGGTGAGGCCAGGCGCCAGTGGAAGTGACACAGTCTCACCTTCACTAAGCCTGACTATGAGGATGTCTTTTAACGTAGGGCAATGTGTCCATTCACGGCCAGCGGAGCGTTTCAATGAGCCACATTAGCTGTTGCGCCATTGTTTTTCAGAAAGGCAGCTCCCAACTTGCTTTGATGGCGGTGAGGCTGGCTGTGTCTTACTCTGTCATTCTCAGTAGCCTGCTTTCGTTTTGATCTGCTGAGTCTTGCAACCTTCATTATGTGGAAAGATGAATCAGATCAAGATCCCTAAATTATCTTTAAAAAAGACAATGCTATAGGTGAAATTGTTTTCTTTAAGGACATAATGTTTGGGGGATGTTTCTGTCTATGTGCTTTTGTCTTTCATTCAGTGATATTAATAATCCTCAAAAGGGGTGCTGGCCATTGCTCATGTTCTCCATCACTCATTCTGCAAGTCATTTGTAAGTCACACTTCAACTTTGAAGGGAGTCAGGAGCTCACAACAGAAGAATTCCCACTGAGGGTAAAAACCTCTGGAAAAAGACCTGTGATTATATCTAAATTAATGGTTTTGTAAGTCTCTAAAGATATTTTGTCTCCCTGATCTACCAAATAGCATTTTGTTCACAAAGATGAGAGTCATCTTAAACTGATTAGGGGCATAGAAATAGGCTATCAGGTTCTTTTTCAGAGCTTGACAGTGCCTTTGGTCTTGTTGTGTAGGCTCTGTTGCCAGATGCAATAAATCACAAGTCTAAATCAGAACAGAATGCCAGCTTTACAGCATGACAGCTATTTATGTCGGAAGAAAAAATAAAAGTAAAGTTTGAAGCAAGGCAACATGGTGTCAGGGTCTATATATATATATATATATATATATATATATATGTATATATATGTATATATATGTATATATATATATATATACACACACACAGGTGGAAAAAGGGCATACTGGGCAGACGCTCTAGCAGCACCTAGTGTCTAGTTGTTCATGTCACTCAGTTGGAGTCATGCTGCAGAATGTATTGGTGCCCACAACATCATAAGAGAGTAAGATATTAAAGCTACATAAATAATACAGAAATGATCTGTCTCATTATCTGAGTTTATCAAGGTGGAAATAATTTTGGTTAACCTAACAGACCTGAAAAAGGAAAAGTGTAGTCTAAGTTAATGTTGAACTGTGATAAACACGTTATATGTTTTATTCTACAAAGAATGTTTGTTTTTATTTTGTTATCCAATTTCACAATGAAATCCTGGGGCGATAGAAGATTTTCATTTCTAATTGAATTACATTTAAATGTCACTGTGCCTAAAATAAAACTCCTGAAACTTTATTTTGGTTTTTGGTGTTAGATTAACAGTGGCCACCCACCCTTTAGAGACACCCCTGTTTAAAACCTGTTTTACAAAAAAATAATGTGCTCTGAAAATTTTTTCTAAAAATCATGAAATAATAAAATTAAATAATCTAAATTCATATTGTATGTAGCTCCAAACAATATTTTCTTCCTTTTTTAAAAAATCTGACTCTGTATCAAAATCTCTTCTTGCTACAATAAATATGTTTGAACTGTGGACCTCATCGAGTACTGTGTCATTTCCAGTAAATGTCCAGAGCATTTACTACCGATGCCTTTGTTGCAACTGCCGCAGCAGGGAACCTGATTTGTTTTAAAGATTTGCAAAAAACGTTGCCCTCACGAGCCTTTAAAACTTAAAAGCGTTTTAGATTTTCTCCTCATTAAAACAATACTTTGTGTCTATATAAATGTATTCTTTGTTTTATGTCGTCATTTTGTAAAAACAACGCAAGCAAACATATCTTTTATTACTTATATCATTGACAGAAAAAATTAAAAAGACCAAAAATGTAAAATTCACATCTTTATAAGCAAAAAGTGAAATGAAAAACACAATTTCCAGATAAACTTCTTCTTTTAATGCATTCACATATATAAATACATAACATAAACTGTTGAGATAATGCAGAAGCTAGCAGATGTCTGCATACCTGCATGTTTAACTGTGCAATCATCTTCTACACCAGCCTGACAGTGTCATGCCAGCGTAGAGTTCCAACATCACACCTCTATATCATAAAATCTGAAGCAATTCCTCAACGGTGAGACAACAGCCTTCCATGTTTCTCTAGAACATGGAAGTAAGAGAATAGCAGGCAAAAGTAAACTCTGCCCTAAGCGTGTGTAAGTTTTTCAACCAGCATCCATGAACTTGGTCACTTAATGCTTCCTGGATGGACCCACAAGGCCCATGGGAGCTGTCAGAGGTCAGCAAGGACTGAGCTGGAAATATATGAACAAGATTTCCAATAAAATAAGGCAACTCTGATCAGCATGCTACCTCTGAAATCAAAGCCAGATGAGCTGCCCTTGTTCTAAACGACAAAATGAACACCAGATCGTGCCATTGGTGTTTGACTCTCTCTCCCTCGCTCTATCCTGCTCTGGTATACTAAATGACACAGATGTGCTAGGATACTTTTGGCAGCTTTCTAACAGAGCCATAAGATTGAATTATGTAATGTAAAACTATCTTTTTCAAGCACTGTTTTCCAACAAACCTCAAAAAATGAAAACACTGACAATACATCAACAATACCTCATTTATTATTCGCTCTTATGCCCTGCATCATGTTAAACCTTTATCTTTTAAGCATCACTTTGTTTTCGCAACATGTGCGTTTAGGTGATCGTGCATTTCACTCGTAATATGTCCTCATTTGGGGTATAAGGTTACTGTCCTTTGTTGGAACAAAAATGGAAAACTAAGTGGATGCTGCAGACAGTTTTCAAAACGGTTTCTGTGAGGAACTGTAATGTAATTTTCCACATTCAGGAGGGCCAATTCAGAAAAAAGCCTGAAGATATTGCACACAGAAACACTTTGTTCTCTGACAGGAAGGAAGCACCTTTCCACCAAAACTAAACTATAACATAAAATATTAAACAATTTAATTAAATCAAAATATAGCAGAAAACATCACAAACCTCGCTTAAAGAGAACCCTGCTAAAATATATACCAAAACATAAAGTCAACTTTAATATTAGTAAAATAATTTTATGAAGAAAATTCCTTTAAATGTGAGTTTGCTCATATAGTGTAGTTTCTAAACAAACAACTCAATCTACTTTTTTCCATTTGTGGATAATGCATCTACCTGTGTTTTGCCAAAGCTATGTAACCCTTTCCAGATTGGTAGGAATGAACAACTTTGTTACTCATCTGCTCATGAATTTCTTTAGATCAGCGCCTCAGTTGTTGCTTTTGGAGATCTTTAAGGCCATGTCATGTTTTCAGACAGGTGCACAGTTACACACTTACTCCTAAGTGCCTCATAGTGCTTCAAATATACATGCACAGTGTCAGGAGACATAAATATAATAAAACACTAGCAAATACAGTAGTTCCTAGTTTTACGGCACATTGAGTTTTCATGTTTTTTTTTTTGTTTAACTTGCTTGTTCTGTTTACTCAGTGGAAAATAAGGTGACCTGCCTACCAAACAGATACTGTAAAACAAACAGTAAATTCTCAATGTACTTAGAAGGTGATGCAACTTTTTTTCCTTGAGCAAACAGTGTAGCCAGCCCTGACAGACAGTGTTACTGTAACAAAACCTGTTTTTGCCTTGCTTTATAGGAGTGTCTCTTTCTATTGAATTTTGTGTCTGACAGGATGTAGAAATTGGGGGGTTAAAATCCCCCTAAAGCGAGGCGAAAAAAGAGCAATCAAATTAGGATGTAATGACCTCATCATCAAAACAGTTTGTCATGCTTATTAAGGAGCGGAGAGACACAAAGCGTTCGCGCTGAGGATATGAAAGGAGCGAGACAGCATTTTCTCATTTGAAGTAATTTAAGCTAAACTTTCACCTCTGAGTTGTGCCATCGACTCCTCCGATATACCTGCAGTGAGAGGTTTTGCATGGTCTGCTTGTGGTTAAGTCGGCCATGGGCACCCCGAGGCAGTTTCTTGTATTTCCTTCACACTTCTGTCAAAGCACATAATAAGTGACAGATTATATCCTGAAAGAAAGACTGGACGTACAACTGCATCCTATTTTGTTGAGAGTGTGTATATGCACTTCCCACTGTTGATAGTATCAGTCATGGATACCGCAGAGATCACGTTATTGCTCGGGAAGTTGCACTATACCACCCTTGAAGTGCTTGCTTAAACTTTAACTGGCATTGATTTTAGATATATTTGTACATTTCAGATTTTACATTCCTTTTAGACCAGAGTTTATGTTGCTTTAAGTGTAGCATAGTGCAAACTAAACATTTGTTGGATAATCACACTGACTGCTATTACATCTCTGGGACCCACATGTTGGTTCTAAAGCAATTTATGCAAATTGGCTAATTTTGTGTAAACATTTTGAAAATAGCTTCTCAGTTGCATGAAATACAAAATACAAACACATACTCTGCAACTTCAGAACAATAATTTATTTAATTGTGCATTTTAGCTTTTTATTTTTCTCCAAATTAGAATACGTTTGGCATTTTGTAACTGTCCTGAAATGCTCATTGAAGCTCAGCAATTAAGTAGAGTTTCATGTCCAGACACTTTCACCAGTTTTTCATAAGTGTAGATATGGGTTCCATGAAACAGCTTGTCCAATCAGATAACTTGTAAGTTATTAAATGAGGAGATGCTAAGACATATTTTGGCTATCAGCCTTTTATGCTCCAGTCACATTGTGTGTGACTGGAGCATACTTTCCATGTTTGAACTAGAAAAGTTGATAAAAAAATTATCTGATGACATATTTTATGAATTTATTGAAATTTCAGGCTTATATTACAAAAAAGTGCATTCTTTTTTAAAGCAACTACACAGATATAATAGAAAACAGCTAATAACATGTTTTTGAAAATAGATGTGCTTAGAAATAAAATGCATTTATCTAATATTTTTTTGTCAAGGTGAGGTCTGTCTTAAGAGCCCCCTAGAGTTGCTCCATGGCTCCTAAATGTGACAGTGAGTGCATGCTATAAGCTTTACATCCTGTATCTCCAGCTTTTTTCAGGAAACACCTGGAGGTGCCACTAGACATATTTTTTAGTGTTTTGTGAAGGGGACTAAGAAGTTGAGGAGCGTTAAAATAACAGTGCCTTGAGACGACATGTTGTTAATTGTTGCTATATGAATAAACTGAATTGAAAGTGAATTGGATTAATGAAATCTGCAGAGAGGCACAAATACAAATTGTCTGTTTCAACGTCACTAATTATGAATGTTCTGCCTTTTAAATCCTCTAATACACATGCAAATGTTGTTCATATTTAAATTAACCAACTGAGTTACACATTCCTGTCGACTGGAGTACACTTTTTTTTATAACTGCGCAGTATGTTGAAATTTTCGTATGCTGTTATCGTGCATTATTTTTAATCTTTATTCTGTTTTTGTATAGAACTAACAAAACTTTGTTCGTGTACAGCTGAAGAATAAATAATATTATTTTTTGCTTCTGCCCCCTGTGCCCCCTTCGTAATGCTCCTCTGGGCAACTGCCTTCATGCCAGTTTTGCAGGTCTGTCTGCTTACCTTAAATATAATTGATCTGTAAATAACAATTTCACCCATTCAAGTTTTTTTTAATGGCTAAGTAGTCTGTCTATGCAGGGTTCTTAGAATGCTGTTACTATGAGTAATTATGCGTCATTCGTGCAGAATACAAATAAACTCCACTGATAAAACGTTTGGAGAAACACACATTGATGTGCTTTCAGTGAACAGCCATAACATTTCAAGAAACTAACTCCTGTCTGATTGGCATACATGGAATGCATGAGTACCTGGGCACCTTTTATCTAATTAAATTACAATTTATTACAAAGTAGCAAAACAATCTTAAGAACTGAGTGGAACTTTGTTTAAGAGATGATAAACTATATGTAAGGTGAGTTTCGCTGATGATTAAGCAAACCTTTAAAAGAAGCTATTTGTGTTAAATTTATCCAGAATAATTAATCCAAGTCATTTCATATTTTGAGTTGATTTCAGATAACAAATTGGTCACATCATTTGTCTGCTCCAGTAAAGCTTTACAACTAAAATATCTGTCCCTGTCTGGAGTAATCAGGGTGTATTCTGTTTGGCACGGTTGAGTGCTCGCCAAGTCCACTGGGTGAAGGGGAACTACGCTGGAAGTCAGCTGAGCTGGAAAACTGTCCTGTGTGCAGCTCTTCAGCTGTGAAATGGACAGCCTACTCTGGTTGCAGCCAAATGTGTAAGATCAGTGGACATGTTCTATGAGTTTCAAGTTAAAGCAATTGACGAAGAATTTTGTCTCTCTAATATGTTTGTTTACACGGTGATCAATTGTTTGCAAAAGTAGCAGTCAGCTACAAATTATGTGTGAGCACGATTGCTCACCAAGCTGCACTCCCATTCAGCTGGTTTTGATGGAAGAAAAGGATCATGGGACAGCTCTTGGATGACTCTGAAAGGACTGTGGACTGTGGCGGTTTGTTGAAATGCTCTGTGGGTGGGAATGCATACCAGTGTCCTCAACAAACCCAAAAGGCAGCACCAGCAAGCTGGAATATGTAGGCTCGACCCCATGGCCTGCGACACAGTGGGCCAATGGCGCCTGCCGGCCGGGCCCAGAGCCCCATTTCTACAGCAGATGTATTTCTAAGATTTGGTTGTACAACAACATCAAAGTCAGACTTGATTGTTTTTGATTGTATGATTATTTGATGTTGTAGTCTTTTGCTTTATTTCTGGGGGGAAAAGATATTATCATTCAACCACACTTATTTAATTGCAGCAATTGGAGCCACTCTAATTGGGCTTTGACTTTCATCTTTAATGGTAATGATTATGAGATTGCGCTTGTGTTGGGCAGTCTAATCTGATGAGTAAAACTTGAATGATATGACCGCTTTAGCTGAGATTTAGCTTTTAAATATTGCACTTATGCTCCAAACACTTATTTTTTTAAATTATGTTTTTCCTTTTTTTTAAGATATATTCTCTATTTTTTACACACATCCTGCGTGCACCCACATTGTTTCCCGACATGATGTTTGTTGCTGATTTGATCTTTGTAATGGAGGCCTAGAATAAGTAAACAGTGAAGGCCTGTTCAAAATATCAGCCTTCTTTGTCAGAGCAACTCAGACATTTAAGGAGCACGTTATCATGTTGATATAAGCAATTAAACATGAAGTTGCCCTCTGCAAGCTTCGACTGACTGTATCACCTTAATTATTATCTACAGAACCTCAAAGCATTTTCTGCGACTCGATAAAAGTGGACTTATCACAGCCATTACGTGGTTAAATGTCTGGCTACTTGAAGAAAAAGTTTGAATTTGGGGAAATGTTTGGCTGCGCTTGTAATGTGTTTAGGTATATAGAGGTTTGCAAATGCTTTCAGGCTGCATGCATGTTAAACAAAGCAATTATTCCTTAAATGATACCTTGTACTCTGAAGCTTTTGTGTCACAAGCTTGCCTCGATTAAAGAAGTATAAACAGACTGCTCTGTGACCCAGGAAATTGTTAGTGGGCCCTGAAAAGATGTTAAATAGACTGAAAGCTTTAATCTTTTCCAATGCATGGTTCGAGAGTTCATATGAATAAAACACTAAGCAGAATTCCTTATAATCAGAAATGATCAGAGTTTATTTTTTAATTGATGAGGAAGATTTAGCTTTAACCCACCGACACGCATTAATCACATGTCACTGCAGTCTTTTTCCCCCAAGTCAACCACAACCAGATCACGATCTAGTCAAATGTGACAAAGCTTTGCAGGGAAAGATGGCCAGCGATCTGGACTCTACCCATGCCAGTATGGCAGCTGTTTTGACAAGGATTATCACTTTCATCAAAAGGTAATTTATAACAACCCCTAGCTTGCTCAGACCTCATATCTCTCCTGAAAAACTGTGCTTACAAATATGAGAATGATGCTGGTAGCTAGCTTTCTCACCTTCTACTGAAGAAAGAGGCGAGAGGAAAAAAAGGAAAAGCAAAACACTCAAACATCATGTTATCTTTGGGCCACGTTGCAGGCCGACTCTTGCACAGAAGGCCTGGATGGGAGCATCTTGGCAAAACAATCACCAGCATGGTAATGCAAAAGCGAAGGAATTTTGTCCAGACATCTTCATAAATCATGTCTTTATGTTAAAATAAACTCCCGTTGACGTGACAGGTAGAAACAAGGAAATGGTCTGCAATAGGTTTCGCCATCCTGGTGTTGCTTAATTATTAAGAAAAAACAACTGTGTGACATGTTCACAAAATATTCAGATGTTTTGCTTTTTTTCTGTTATCAAAAGAGCTATGTGCAGGTAGCCTCAGTAGCAGACATGTGACGTGCAGAGGGAAATTGCACCGAACAAGGCATTACACGACATTTCATTGCAAGCCCAATCTTGTAAGACAATAATAATAATAATAATAATCACACCTCTCAACAGCAAACTTTTGTCGATGAGAATTTTTGCACCAACTGGTTAGGATGAAGTGCACTTACAGACATGGAGAATGTTTATGGATGCAAGAATACCATCTATTTACCTTTTGTTCATGAACATTTTTTCTTAGTTGAGTGTTAAACCAACAATGAAATGTTCACTGCCACTCCTTTCTTCAAAGGAAGTTGCGCTTAGGCACCAATGGTCATAAATGTATTGTATGGTTCAATTTGGAAAAAACTTGGTACAAACTTAACTTGCAACAAACTAGCAACCTCAATCTGAATCTTATTTTTTGGTTTTCTAAGCAAAAGGGAGTGGTCTGAGGAATATGTGACAGATTCCTGTGGTGGACTTTGGGAAAAAATTTCTTCCAAAAGTCTTGAAGGATCATCAGTGTGTTTGTTTTGGCAAATGTGCAAGTAAACTTTGTGTTCTCTTTTCCCAGTGACTTTCTTATTGTTATATTCTAAACACTAACCTAAACAGAGGAAAGTGAGTCCTGCAGAGGTTCAGATGTTCAGGCTTCTTTAGTGAGTTCCTGAATGAGTCATTAATTTGCTCACTGAATGTTTTAATAGTCTGCTCATTTTTTCCCACCTGCCCCCAACGATTCTGTCTTTACAAATGGCTTTTAATGTCAAAGACTCAGGCACCCTCTTGTAGGAGGAGCCATATTTTGTTCTCTATTGCCCAGTTTTTGAACAGTCAACGGGAAGCAAGAATGGAGCTTGTCCAAAAGGAAGAGCAGGAAGCTCCTCAGAAAATGCATTCATTTTTACCAGCGTACATCGCATAAATTAAATTTGATTTTCAGTTACATCCACTTTTAAAATAGGAATCAGAGAGAATAATTAGGTTGTACTGGAACTATATTGACTTGAAACCACATACTCAAAAACAAGACACAGAAATGAAAGGTTGGCTTCAAGTCGTAGACACAAACAGCCTTTAAAGCACTAGAGATGTTTAAGATAATTTCATTCAAATCGTCAACACAGTAGGTGGTTCCTCTTTTGTGTTTTACTTACTGCTTAACAGATTTTGGTTAGTGAGTGCATGTGTTTTATTTGCAAAAGATATTAAAAAACAACTGTCATGTCAATATTTTTTTCCTTATATTTCACTTTAAAATGTAAACCTTTGCATTATGCTGATTCGGATGTGCTAAATATTTTAAAATGAATCCTTGTGGGAAGTCAAAAAGCATGCAACAAAAATGACAGATGCGCTACTATGTTAGACTACTAGTTTGTAAAATGATTATGTGAAAATAACAAAATGTAAATGACAAGGATTTGAATTAATACAGATAATTTACAAAGGGAGGGCGAGAAAAAGAAAGTGAAAGGATTTTAAAATCCCAAATATGGCCATACAACATGGTCCTCAGTGCATTTTTGCAAACTACGCATTGAAAAACCCACCCACAGTTCACTGTGATGGGAGAACCAAGTCTCAAATTGGCACCTATTTATGGTCTTAGCTACTGCCAGAAAAAAATTCCTTCTTCAAAGAAGGCAAAAAAAAAAAAAGGTTACTGTGTAGCTCATCCATCATTCAAAATCCTTTAAAACAGAAGCAGTAAGGCTATGATTTGGTGACATACTGCTTTGATTGGTTCCCCACTTATGATTTTGACTTCCCTTTAAAGTTTTTCTCTCTTCAAATAAAAGCCTTTAGCTATGTGGTTTATGAGCATTTTCATTTGCTAAAGAACCATAGAATGTATTTCAGCCATCTTGACGTGGTCAGGTCTCTCTCAGATACCTCATGCATATGAATGCTGTGGCTTGTCTCATGTCATGTGAACTCCTCACCAGTTGGACAGGCTGAGTAGCTACTGTAACATCATGAACTCTGCTTCACCTGTGCTAGCCTGCACCTTTTGAAAAAAAAAAAAGCCAACCCTTCCATTCCTGCTTTGATGCCAATTAGCCAGTAGTCTCACAGAGAGAGTCAGGTATGCAAACATTGTCTTGCTATCTGTGTGAAAATCAGCCCAATAGTTAAAATGACGTCTGTTCAGCATGCTGAAAAGCAAAACAGAGGAAACATTCCTCCCGTGTCTTTGTGGGTTGTGAATGCCACCTTGATGTCCATTCAACCCAGTAATTTATTATTCATCAAGCAGTCATTGTTGAATCTGTAAACATATATTAAGACTTTCGTGCAGATATTGTCAATATAAGTAATGATTAAATTTCTGTTTTTTTTTTAAATAAAAAAAAGTAAATATTATTTACTTTTTGGAGATATTTGCATATCTCCATATGCAAATATACCTACCAGACATTACTCCTCAGTTTGACTTCATGGAACTTTGTTATGCAAGCCTACCATGCAGAAGAATTGTGCACACAGAAAACATGTGCAGAAGGAGCTCATTACTCTGCTGCATTGCCCATACATTTTCAAGAAATATTTTCAGCCATACAAGGTAGCTAAAGCATTTACCAACAAAGAAACCAAAGACAAAGCAACTCTCATACATGCTGCAGTCGCACAGATATACCTACATACAGTGTAGATGTAGGAGATAGTGGACACAAAAGAATGCTGAGCAGAGCTGCACGTGCAGAGTCTGACTGGCAAAAAGTATATTTACCTTGATTTTAGCACTATGTATTTAACCATAACCACTTTATGTGTTTGAAAAGTATGTGCAGATCATGACAGAAACAGTAATTTCATGCACGATTGATTTTATATGCAGTCTGAAATACAGTTTTTGCAAATAAATCTACTCTTTCCTCAGTAGCTACTTTCAAACATTATGGTTTGCTGGTTTCCAAGAAAGCTGCACTCTGTGGGAAGCAATGCCCGCAACTGACAGGATGTACACTGACCACAAGGCAATAGGATCATAAGGCAAGGGAAGTAGAAAGTTTAGTCTTACAAGACTTGCAAGAGTAAAAATTAGGCTTGTTTATGTTGGCAACTTCTTCAATGAGGGAGAAAATATCTTCATCTGGGTATTTTTTCCTCATTTAGAAAGCATGTGATAAAAAGCAAAGAAAAGCAGACAATTTTTTGGTCTTGTTAAACCCATTTCTATCTAGTTCTCAAAACAAGAGACAAATGACAGTGATAAATTGGGTACCTGTGTTTTTAGAGTGCAGAAACATGCAAGAACCAATGGTCAGACAGAATGACTGGAGGTCTCCTTCCTCTGTTTCACAACTTTAATAAGTCTGATCTTGATTGACCTGGGGACATGGTTTAATGGCTTGTTCTTGACTGCGTTTCAGCTCTGTGTGAGTGGGTGGTCTGGCACTACTGGGCAGGGACAGTATACTCTAATGTACAGTGCACCAAATGAATGTTTTAGCAGAACAACAAACACTTTGCTTTTCGCCGTTTCAGGGAAGTACCAGATTAGGTCACATTGTGTACTTTCACAATGATTCTAAGTAGTTTATTTTCTTTGAAAGTGGTTAGTTCAGCAATTTCCCACAGATAGGACTCTGGCTCCTGGATGTCTATAAAGCTTTGAGATACCTGTGGACTTACACAACACCATTGTTAAAAGTGCATTTACTGAGTTTTCCTTTCTCTAATTTTGCAGATTTACTCTTGAATTTCCCCAAATGAACAAGAAGTCTTTAGAAGAAAACAAATGTAAAACATTTAGACTTTTTTTGCAAAATGCAACAGGTAACTGATCCACATTGAGTGACTCACTTAATGCAAAACAGCCACGAAGTATAAATTCACAGGAGACCATTCCCTCAAAACACAATAAAATGTTGCAAAGACATCTTCATTTTAGTTTGTCTATGTCATGCATTGGCTTCTTATTTTCAGAAAAAAAGGTCCTTGTGTACAAAAAGCAAATTGTCATAGAAATGATCAAACACAACCGATGAATATAGGTAAGAATAAATACATTTAAAATGCTTTCATTTTACGAGGCATTTAGAATAAAACTAGTACTAACCAGAGTGTAAGGTTTATGCTTAGTCTTCATCAGAGTCATTGTTTGCCATGGCATATTAGATTTATCTTAACCTTCCTTGAAGACATGCAGTAGAGGTGACAGTGGTAATAGTGTGTCCTGTAATCAGTGGGTTGCAGGTTCTAACCCCTGTTCTGTCTATCTCCATTGTGTCATTGGGCAAGACTCTTCACCGGCCTTGACTGCTGGTGGTGGTCAGATGGCAAGGTGGCACCAGTGCATGTCAGCCTTACCTATGTTAGACCCAGATGCCCCAGGGCAGCTGTTGCTACAATGTAGTAAATTGGCTTGTGAATGTGTGTATAAAGGACTGAATGTAGTGTGAAGCACTTTGGGGTTCTCTGGGCTTGATAAAGTGCTACAAAGTACAAGTTATTTACCTTTTAGGTGGACCCACAATTTTTTAACAGAGCTAAACTGAGATCTTTTACAGAACCAGTCCAAACCATGGTCTTAGGGTAGTGACATCTTCCTGTCTTAGTGGCCTTTTAGCCCATGTAGATGCAGGAGTAATTTTACTGTGGATTATGACACTATCTCACAAACTTCAAACAACATTGTCACAATGCCGTTTGGTTTTATTGGGGTATATGCACACATTTCCCTCCAAAACACATTAATCTTTTGGATACAGAACTGTCTCCCTCCTAAAAGTTGTAATAACTGCACAGTCCTATACAGTCTATATTAGAATAAAATTCATTAACCAGATAAATGTCACACCTTCAGCCATCTGGAAATTGTACCAGAGGATAAACCAGAGATGTGTTGGTCCTAAGTATTCGTCCTGAAATCTTGACATCACTCAAGAAAGCAATGTGTTTGACTTGCTTTAAAATACATATTCAGGTGTGCATCGATTTAACTCAGGTGTTGAGAAAAAGAAGCTTACAAAATCATCATTATCAGATCTTTCCACAATCATTTAAAGGCACAGTGATTTTAGTACATGTTAACCTCTGAACATGAATGAAGTAATAACTAAATCTGTAAAAATAAATAAATAAATTTCTTTATTCTGGCATTTAGCAGAGATAATTTCCTAACTGACCTAAAACAGAAAATAATTATTCTAATTTAGTGTATTTATCTATTGTGTTTGTAAATATCTGATTTCAGTTATGTATAACTTGGCTTGTCAAGAATTATCTGTACTTTTCAAAACTTGGAGAACACTGACCACTATCTACAACAGGGGTCTTCAAAGGCAGACCTCAAAGGTCTGTGTCTGCAACTTTCAGATGTGTCTCTGCTTCAGCACAACTGAGTCAAACAATCAGGTCACTAGTAGGACTCTGTAGAACTTGATTGCATACTAAGGAGGTATTTCAGGCATTCTATTCAGGTGTGTTGGATCAGGGACACATCTAAATGTTGCTGCACACCAGCACTCGAGTTCTGGATTTGAGGACCTCTGGTCTACAAGATACCAATCACTTGTAAGTTCATCACATAACCAAAATTAAAAAACAAAACAAAATGATCCTTTTAATAACCATCACAGACACTTATAGGAGGGCTGGTGCAAGCAGCGCTCATTGAGGACTTTATGTGGGTCATTGGATTCATCTGCAATTAATCAATTTGTTAGGAGCCTGGTAGGTTTGCCTTCTCATCCTTCCCCACAGCTCCTGCCAGGTTTATGGACAACACAGAGCCGACGCCAGGATTTAAGACTTCTTCTTGCTTTTCAAGTTTTTTATGCTCTTGTAACACTCTATAAATGGATGACTGAGTAAAACAACATGCCGCAAGTATTTTTTTTAAGGTGGAATGAATTTATTATACACGGTTATATGTTCACCTTTAGAAAAACTTGGATAGTTTGGCACAGCTTCATAAATATCCCACTGAAGTTGTAATGAAAACATAGTAAATAGGCAATTCTGCTGGTGCTTCTAAGAGGTTTTGCATGTTACTTCAAGGTGCTAAGACTAAAAGTATAATGTATGAGAATATTATGTGTCAGCCAATGTGTAAGCTAAAACCTTAGAATTATTTTAGAGGAGAGAAGAAAATGTGCGTCAGCCTCTCAACCAAAGTCATGCTAATTTATTTTTACTTCCCTAATGGAAAAATATTCCCCTAATTACAGTAAACAGAACATTGCTATTTCATATGGAATCATTCATGTTTGATGCCGGACCTTGATAAGACACTTTTGAAGTCCCACTGTATATGTTGCAAATTGTTTCTTTGAGCTTGCTCAAGCACCAAAATCACCCCTGCCTGTCCCGTGGGACCCACAGAGCAGAGTGGGTACCACTCCAGCACTTGGAATCTGGGCCAAAAGTTTCCAAACATCTTTTCCTGGTGCCTAAAATTAGCAGTCTAATGAGGTAGTGGCTTCCTTTTTCTCTGAACTAATACGCCATCCCTGCGGGACGGCATGATGTGGACTAACACTCAAGATCAACAGAAAAATCTTGCACCAACACTTAAAGCTTCAACACTAAACATTTCCATCTGAACATAAAGACTTTTATTTTATCTCAAGAAACTTTAAGTGGAAATATGAAGATAAGGTTTGTTAAATGTACAATAGTGTAAAGAATTTTTGGATTATTGTTGCAAATGTGTGAAAAGTTTTTTTTTTGTTTTTTTTTCCTGTAAATGAGTTAAAATGTAACTTTGCCTAAGAGGTTTCTACTTTACTACTAGGACTACAGGTCACATTTAATTGCACATGCATTAATCTGTTTTATTTTAGCTAATGAGTGCTCCAATAAATTTAACTGAAGGTGAGGAATTTTTATAACCTTCTGCAAACTTTTGATCTGAAGTTGTTCAGAGGGGAAGGAGTTAGAGAAGCTTTACTGTGTACAGTACAGTGTCCGATTACACGAGCGTCTGATTTTCAGCTCTCATTAGGACTTCACCTTCACACATAATGGATCTCTGTTGTGTTTAGATGGGTGTTTTTCTTTGACGGCTTAGTTAAGAATGAGACAGGTAATCCTACCAAGACAGACTGACTGATTACATCTTATATGTGCCAGAAATAATGCCAAAAAAAAGCTTATAAAAAAAGACCAGAAATATTGTAAATATTTATGTGGATTTAATGTTAAAGACCTACTTTTTTTCAGTTCTGACAATGAGATAATAACATTTTATTAATAGTGCTTTGAAAAAAATTTTATTTTGTATTTTTCAATAGATTATATGTGACAGACCAACACACAATAGCACATAATTGTGAAATGGCAGGAAACTGTCATGTAATTTTCTCTATTAGAACAACAAAATTCTAAAAGCGTAACAATCATTTATAATTAGCGTCTTTTACTCTGATGCCCCATGTTAGAATTGCCAACTCAAACTCCATTGAACCTGAACTGAACATTTAAGACATTCAGAGATGATTTTTATCTACTCTGACTATGCTTAAGTCTTTCTGGCTGAGTATGCTATTTTTCAAGGAAGGACAAGGTTCTGGAGGTCAGGGGAGTAGTTAGTAGATTAACAAATCTGGTAGTCATTGTTGCTTAAAACTATTGATTGAAATAGGCAAGCTAATGAAATGCCTCAAATAATAATTATTTCGGGTGGCTTGTAGTTACTGAGTGATATATTTAAATAGAGATCAAATTTCCCGCGCCTCAGCCTGTCTACACTGGCTTTTAGTGCTGCAATTGTTGCCTCGATTGTTGTGTGATGATGGAGAAGCCAAATGCAGACTGCTGTCTGGAAGCAGACAGGTCAAACAGCTAAACTTTAAATAGAACAAAAGACGGTTACAATGCACAGTGGAACACTCCAATGCAATGGGGTTTTGCGTATTGGTCAAACCTATCAACTAGAACATACTGTATACAATGTAGAAGGAACAGAGGACTGAGAAGAAGGAACTGATCATACAAATGAAACAGGAACAATGTAACAAAAATCAAAAAGGAAAAATGACCCTTTTAAAGGTGCAGATACATCTGACCAGTTAAGTCTCTGTTTTCTTTGAATGTTTTCAGCCGTAATAATAATATAATGTATACCTTTTGACTGATTCTAAATAAATTTTCACCTTTTGTAGGAAAAGTTCTTGCTAAATTAAAATAGACATACATGTGAATCTTGGGGAACTTTTAAAGGCATACCCAGGTACCTTCTGCTCTCATAAATGATAATAAATGCCCTTTTAACTTTGAATTGTAAACAAATTACAAAAAACCTGCCATGACATTTTGCCTAAAGTACTATCATTCAATTAAACACACTCACATTTAAAGCATCTCACTCTATATTTAGCCTAACTCATTGACTGCAGGACGTCGTGTCAAAAATCAAGCACTTTCTCAAAACAAGTATAACAACCTGTACAGAACTCCAGACACTGACCTGAAGAGTCAGACACTGGGGTTGCTTCTGACAGCTGTTTCCTGTTATGTAACTACCACAGCTGCTATTTCTGAGGGAGGGCATCTTGGTGCTGTAGCCATTTCTAAGGGTCAATAGAGAAAAAAATAATGCAGCTTTAATGACAACCAACAAAGGACCACCAAGGTTTCCCCATTTTATCATGCAATGCTCTGAATCACCAAGTATGCCAAGAATTTTCACAGGAATTTTTAGGTCTTTTTAATGAAGTTGTTGCTCATGACATAATGAAGCGAAAGTGTTTTTTTTTTCTTCTGGTTGAGCAAATCAAGTGAAAGCACATTAAACATTTGCATTCCCTAAAACATGAACATTTAGATGCCATCCAGGAGAGCCTAACCATGATGTAGACTTTATGGGTTCAAATGAAAGCAAAATACATTTAGGAGATTATTTTTAAGAGCTTCTGTGAAAAGCTTAAAATAACACAGAGAAAATGTCCGTACACATTAGTTTCCTTGTCTACGTTTTGCTCAAGAGAATAGAAGACAAATGAGGGAGCAGTAGCGTCTGGGAAAGAGGCAGAAAATTTGGCTGCTATTCTCTCTGTAAATATTGTTCCAGTTTTTTTTGGGTCCCACTACAAAACAAACATTTACCATATTGGATAGATTATTCTGCCATATTCAACCTGGACACTGTGTGATGGCATGTGAACATGTCTTTAATCTCATGCATGGTCAGAGAAGAAAAAGAGAGGAGTGGAAGTCACTTCATTTTGAAGTTTGTGTCCTTTGAAATGCTTCATTTGCTGCGTTTATCAGATGCAGCTCAGTGAGCGTCACAATCCATCCTTCACTAAGGACTTCCCAGTGATCCTGTCATGCATTTATCCAACTTCTGGCTTCAAACATGCTGCAGGATCAAAGAATTATTAAAACTGATAGCTGGATTTGATTACAAACAAAAGAGTATGAGAACCAAGAGAATGCACTACGAGAAGATGGATGGGGAAATTATGCTAAAATCAAGGTTTGTTTGTGTGACAGTGGACAACATGTTCTGGTTCACTTTATTTTATATCAACATACGCATAATAAGATACATGTGTCTTTGAAAAAAATATTTGAAAATATTTAAGAGATCAATTTTAAGCATGGAAATAAAAAGTCTGTTTTAATTCTATGACTTATTCAATTTTTCTAACAGAAATGCTGGTGTTTATTATCTATAACCTATTATAAAAAAATAACAGACAACAATTGAATAATTGTAATATATGAGTTTCCTTTATTGTCGAAAATAAATAAACATTTTGATCATTTTCTAACTGTTTGAGATGCAATTGCCGATCCAGTTGTATGTCAGTCTTAGCTTTTGATTTCGAAATGCCTCATATTTTTTGTCTTTCAAGTTAACTCTTTGTTTATTTCGATCAAGCCAGGATTTCTAACTGATCATTTTCTAACTGTTTGAGATGCAATTGCCGATCCAGTTGTATGTCAGTCTTAGCTTTTGATTTCGAAATGCCTCATATTTTTTGTCTTTCAAGTTAACTCTTTGTTTATTTCGATCAAGCCAGGATTTCAACATAGGTATTTCCTCTCTTATATTTTTAAGTAGACTCTTTTAAAATATCCCTTCATTGTTACAAATGTTACATTGGAAATAATGCATCTTTCGACCTGTCATGCTTTTAAAGACAAACAAAAAAACAAAGGACATGCTGCAATGAGTCACAAGAGGAGATGTAAATCACTACTTAAAGATATTTGCTGAAAGATTAAAATGGATATGTGAAACATAACTTGGTAGCAGACCTTATAACAAGAGGCAGACTGTAGCTGCTCTCACACAGCTCCCTGGGGAGCAGCTAATGTGTGCAAGCAAAGCTGCACCTTTTCCTTCTGAGTTTTTAAAGTTATCACTGCTCCTCAAATGTCCCCAGGATTACACAAAAAAATCTTGCAGTTTGGTCAGGTGCTGACCAGCTAGAACAGCCAATCTAGCACGATGCACAAAAGAAGGTCTCAATCACATACAGGAATGCCTCCATGGGTCATTGTTATTTATTCATGACATCTGTTCCAGGTTAAATGGCCACAGAAGGTACAAGTACATATGGAAGTCTCTTTGCACAGTAGACAGGCTTTTCCTCCATATCTGCAGATGCACAGAAACTGTGTTGCCCTTTTACCACATATCTGATCAGGTCTTGGTTTCTCCACATGTAAAGTGACAACCATCCACTGAGATTTATCAAAGCAAGATTTATGTTTTTTCAGCAGCAGCTAGAGCGTTCCTTTTCAGCGGCCATATTCGCTGCAGGCAGTGTTTTTCTTCCTCTACATTCCTACTAGTTCAGTTTACTACAGCCGCATGTCTGGTGAGGTCATTTATGGCCAACCATGGTGGTATGACAAGCTCATTTATAACTGGGAGACTGGAGTGCCTGGGATGAGCCTACTTGTTCAGCAATAGTTACAAAGTTGATTAAATTATTTGTTTATCTGTAAGTTTGTGCAGCAATAAGACTGACTGGGGGTAACTGTTGTTGGTGTACAATCGGTG
Organism: Xiphophorus hellerii; assembly: GCF_003331165.1. NCBI lineage: Eukaryota > Metazoa > Chordata > Actinopteri > Cyprinodontiformes > Poeciliidae > Xiphophorus > Xiphophorus hellerii. The sequence goes on along the minus strand of NC_045690.1, from coordinate 9,133,073 downwards.
ACTAGGGGACCATTTCACACACTGCTGACTTTCTTTTCTCACAGGTGCTGAACTCTCCTGAGATGATAAACAATTTGTTAGATTTTTTTGTGTGTTCTTCTGTAGTCAATAATCTGAATTTAAAGAAATTGTCAAATGTAGAGAAGATGCACAACAATTTAGATAATTATCACAGCAGAGTGTTTGAGATTTCGAAAGTACACAATTGTAGTTGTGTGAGATAAAAGACAAGATGCTGAAATCTAGTGATGAGCTCAATGCCACATGTTTGTCCCCTGCTGGTATTGAACTTATAACCCTCATCCCCAAGAGAGACACTCAGACAGAGACGGAGGACAGTACAGAGATTTAGACATTCTTAGGGAACATGTGTGGTCTCCAGAAATGCAACTATCAGTCCAACACACACACACACACACACCCGCCCACACACACACACACACCCCAGACTTGGCTGAAACTTAGCTGCGATTCATACTGAGTATTCATCTGTTATAAAACTCTGTAGTGTTGTATACCCAACATCCTGCAGGAAATGGCAAACACCCCGACTGGAATTAGTACAAAAGAGCAAACTTCTTCATACGGTCAGGACATGAATAAGACAAGTCATAATCGCTTATTCATTGCTTTTTATTGCAGAATAACTCCATAAAGGCCATCTATTATCAAGTGTACAGCTTTTCATATCCACCTGTATTCAGGCTTGTAGCTCATTATAATTAAATATTTTTTCCATGTCCAAACTCTGGCATAAACATGTGGTCCAGTAGTCACCTAGGACAAAGTCTTTAGTTTTAATTTGAGTTCATAAAGTTAAGATTTGCATGATGATTTATTCGGTGAGGAGAATGAAGTCAGAACACATTTTGTATGACAACAGTAGTTTGGAAGAAGTTTTATTTTTATAGCACTTTTTCAGCAACAAGGCAGTTCAAAATGTCTTGTTGTCGAGTAAAAAGGTTATTTATGAAGCACTTCTTGGTGAGCCCAGACTGTTGGTACCTGGCCTCTCACCCAATGAAAAGCACCAACCCCCTCCTCCCACCTCCTCACACACCCCAACACTGGGGGCTGGTGCTGGAAGGATACACAGGTTTAGATAATGAATGGATGGATGGAGTTATTTGATTGTGCTAGAAAATGGCTGTATGTGCCTGGAAAATAGACTTTTATCAGTGAGGATAAATAGAAATTTATCCTCACTGACGTTTTTGGTCAGTGAGGATAAATATGTTTACCCTTCTTGTGTTTTCATTTGTGTTTTCCGCAAAGATGATCTTCATAGCAAATGTGCTCACATTATCCCTTTTCTGGGTTGGCCACACATCTATCTGACATTATCTCATATGATTTTGAGGGTGTTGCTTAAAAATGCCTTACTGTTTTCAAAAACAATGGAAAGGCAGATATAATCTAATTTTCATACTTTCAGAATATTTTAGGTTTTCAGGTTCTATAACATGATGATATATCCCACTCAAAAATAATGAAAATTTTGATATTGTGAGATTTCCTCATAGTCTTTCCTGTTGCTCTTTTTTGATCACAAAATGTTAGTAGTAGTCATATCTTTGGAAAACAACACATCCCAGAGCAGCAAGCGACAGTAAGGAAATGTTAATCATCATTTCATTAAAGTAGATCATACCCCGGAGCCTTAACAGATATTTATGTCTTATGAGAACCAGTCTCAGAGGCTTCTTTTACCAGTTCTGAGTGAAGGCAGCTGAGGTGGATTAGGCAAAATGTCCTTGGAAAAAAAGAGCTCACCACAAGAGTAAAGGAAAGAATCTGCAGCACAACAGTGACCGCTTGGAGTGTTCCAACAAATTTGAGCAGTGTGTTTGGTCATTACTATTATTATCATTGCCATACTTGCTTGAACTATTAAAATAAAAGTACTGCTTCAGTAAGGCCATGCTTTTCTTGACTATATTTACCTGTTCCTTTTGGAATACAGATTCAAGTGACTTAAAATCTCACTCTCCCACTGTGCTGACTGGCTTTTCAGCATTTAGTTGGTTCTTGCAAGTTTAATCAGGTCATATATCTTGAGAAAAATCCCTCGCTTGGACAGGGAAGATGATATCAGGTGAAGAGATAAGCACTAACATGTCTTCTTGATTTGCCACCTCTGGAGGGGCAGTGGATCAGAGCTGACACTTTCCATCTGCTTCAACCTGGCATTAAGGGTCACTGGCTGGAAATAAGCAGACTGTTGTGCTTTCCCCATGGAGACAGATGTCAAGGTTAGCGAGGATCCACTGCTGCATTGTCTGGTAGACAGCTGAAGCACAATCAGGATGTCTCTGCATTAAAGAAAATGTTTTGCACAAGGAAGTAACAGTGGTGTGCTGACAAGAAATTATTTTTGACATGACACAAAACTCTCCATTTGCTTGTTTAATTCTTTGCAAGCAAAGAAAATCTGGATACCATTTCAATCTCCCTCCTTTTACCACCCATGTGGATGTCTGCTAGATTAAGATACATCCCTTCACTGCACACAGTCAATGTGCCCTCATGTAGGACAATCCTTGCACAATCAGTTGGAAGAGAGCCCATTCAGATTTGTTGGGATTTGAGAAAGCACATTTGGCAGGTTTTTGTATTGGTCAAGAAGAAGAATGTTCTCCCTTGGGTGGCTTTTACCTCCAGTAGTTTTAATTTGTAATCAAAACACAATATATACTTTCAAATCTCTTCACGCAATCACTGATAGACCTTGAAGGGATCTGAAATGAAGTTTTCTACCAGCTGTTGCCATAAACAAGCCGTGCACATGACAGATCATGTTAAGCAACTTTCTGTGGAACAATTTCTGAAAATCATCAGCAGTCATCTACACCGCATCCATCTCAACCAGTGGAAAATAAGTGATATGAAGACTTGCTGACATGTTCAAGTTTCTTCTAAGTCTCATTTTGGCTGATGCTTCGCTGTGGTAGCCACAGAGAAGGATCTTCACTCACATCTGGTTCACTGAGCACCACTGAAGTGCTGGCCAGCTGTAATTACTCACAGGATAATATTAAAGTAAATGGTGTGGCCTGTTTTTAAATACTGGTTCTGAAACCTGACTAGTGAAAAAAAATATCATCTTATCATGTATTCATGTATTTCTTTATGTTACCTTTTACTCTATTGGCTGCGAAAGATGTGTACAAAAACTGTAATATAACTTGTTATGAAAACTTTAAGACTTCAAGATGTCACTTTTAACTCTCTTAACTTTTTTACCATTCCATTTACTGCACATAACTTTTAGATTTATTCAGAATCCCATCCAGTCCCATCCAGGTAATTAGCACACATTTGCATTATCTTAATAGATGGAGTATCTTCTGTTCCATAATAAATTTGTACCAGAAGAAAAAGAATAACTCAAGGGATAAAAATGTACACTTTCTTGCAAATTATTGAGCTGCAGAATCTTTTAGTAGCATTTGCAACACAGTAAAAGCTTAATTAACTTTCAAAAATAATTTTAAAAAGTAATGCTGTAACTAGTAGCCTTCATAGTGGCAACTACCGACCCATTAATGCTTGGGAATGCTTTAAATTGCATAAGGAAGTTTTAGGTAAAGTTAGCAATCAACCACGACTCTTCAGTGCTGCAGTTGTCTTCAACCAACAACATTTTGATTGCTTTTTTTCCCTCTGACTGTTGGCATTGGCAATGAGTCGCTATTTTCTAATAGTTAGCTTATAAGTTATTACAAGTAACACACAACATTAATTCAAACGATCTGTTCTTTTGTCGTTCTCATTTTGAAGTGTTGCTAAGAGAAAAAATGCCTCTGTGTCAGGAATAAAAATATAGCATATCCCTAATTAAAAGTTCGAGGATAATCTGAGTAAAGTAAGAATAAAATAAACCTTTTATTTAACAACTTTATTGATACAGTTTAACAATTCTCATGAATTGTATTTATCACTAATTTTGTTACCAACAATAATTTCTTAAAGTTTTTTTCTGTTGTTTTGCTTTAAACATATAAGCAATCGCGAACTGCTTAGATTTTAATGTTATTAAATATTGTATATTATAAAATGCATCTTTTTCTAAATGGTGATAAATACTAAGGATACCTTTGTCATTCTAAGCAGTTTCCCCCCCAAACACACACACACACACACCCACACCTTCAAGGTGTGTTGATTCCTTAATCCCTTGGATCTGAAGGTAAACACACAGATTCTCTCTCCAAAGAGGGACACTCACAATATTTAGCTAAGAGATTTCAGACTGGAGGAGGGTAACACACCTGAGCACCCGGGAATGGCTTTTAGTGTGGCTGGACAGGTCAACAGCGGATCCATTTTCACTAGCGGATGGGAATGTGTTTGCTCAGGTCTATCTCCGGTCTCATGGAAGTTCAATGAGTTTTTTTCTGAATGGATAATTTGGCTGTGATCGTATCTTATGTCACAGTTTTTATCCATTAAACTAAAATGGATTTGAATGATTTTGAAAGTTTTCTATATACTGTATAAAACTTCTTATGTAAGCTAAGACCAATCAGCCAAACTTGAATCTTTTATTCACCTAGATCACATGACTTGCAGACTGATTTGAAACAAGCAGTTGTATCTCTATTACCCATTAGTGATAGAGAGATGTTATAGCCACATCTCTTTATCTTTTCTACATAAAAGCAGGTCAGTTTTAGAATGAGTTTAAGTTCTAGGTATTTCCTTAATATGGTTAAAAATGTGATATGAAACACTAAACTGTGAAATTATTTCAGGAAAATAATTTTGCACAAATGAAAAATACACTGCTTTACTTTAAAAAAACTGAACTCATGTTTTACAAAGGCATTTTAAGTTGACCCAATTTTATTGGAACTATATTTTGTTTTCTTTTTAACACAAACTGGTTAAACATATCACTGCTGATCACTGTAAATCAACAAAATTTTATTACTAAAGCATTGTTACTTTTAAGTGCATTCTCCTGCTTAATACTTCAGTATATGGAAAAATCTTTTTTTTAATCTTAATCTTGGACCATATAAATTTGTCAGACTAAAATATCTCTGTAAAAACAATGAGAATAGGTATCAAGTTTAATACAAATATACATGGACTGGTGTTGAAACTGTACACAGAAATCTCAACTCAGAAACCACAGTTCAGAAGGTTTTCTGTGCACTTACATTAGAGAAAACAAATAAGTTGCTTAAATTTTTTGTTCTATATTCAACGGTGATCAAAATAAAAACAGAAGAAATTCTTTATTAAATAAAGAGCTTCTTAAAATAAAGCTTCAGACCAGGTAGTGGTAGCTAAGGATAGCAAAAGGTAGGAAAAATAATGTCTTGTGATTTAAGTGAAAACTTGAAAGAGCATAAGAAGTAATAGTTGGGGCTCCAAGGGATTGTTAATTTTTCAGTGATGGTATCTTATACAGAAGAAAATGGGCGCTTAAAAATAGTCATATGCATAAATAAAGTACACTGAGGGTCTGACTGGAACACTGCTTTGAATCATGAGATTGTGTTCAACCTTCTGCAAAACCAATTAACCAACCTCATTGTTACGTAAATGACACTTCATCTCAAATATTTTTGAGTTGATCATAGATTTTCTGTTTAAAGCAGCAGAGCTGAAAAAGCAGGTAACTGTACTACAGTATGTAATTAAACACCATTTCTTGAAAGCATCCTCTCAGTGTTTAAGAGAGGTTGGAGCTATGATCTGTTGAAATTTGCACACATTTTTAAGAGACAGAAATGCTCACATGCAAAACATACTGAGTTATAGGAATAAATGTTGCTACAGCTATAAAAAATCATAACAAAACAAAGCAGCATTCAGAGGATTCTCAAATCACCAAGATCAAAACAGTTTGAATACCTTGGTTGAAATGTGCTGACAAAGTCAGTCTCAAACTTCAGTTTGTCTCCCAGGACAATGTTTAAAAGTTAAACACAAATATCCTTTCAATCTAATCTTTTAATTTCACCTGTTTTAACATCAGGCACAATGACAGATGCTCCTGAAAGTATAAAGCTTAATTTGCTGACAGGATTGACTGCTGTGCTGACAGAAACAGCCATGATTACAGTGAAAACTCATAATTTACCACATCCTTTTCCATGTGTAGGCTGGGCTAGAAATAAGCAAACAGTTCTCTAGGTGTTTCAACACGCCATATTAGGGCTGACAGTCTGTCAGACTTATCCTTGACTAATTACAGTCCTCATCTGCCCTGCAGGGACAAGATAAAACAGACCAGTTTATTTGTGCTGTTCACATGTAATTGCTTTGACGGAACAAGATGAGTTACCCCACAAATAACAGTAGAGCATGACAGCAGACACCCTCTGACTGGTGGCTTGATTTATTTCCTCTGCCTGTCCCTATGCGTGTGTTTGTTAAAGACAAAATATCTCTGCTACTAGTTATCAAAGCTTGCAAATGTACATTAAAAAGCAGAACAGGGCCCCAACAGCTATTAAACCTCATTTGTATTATCAGCATAGTATTTTGCAAATTATACACAGTCTACTCTTGAATATTGCAGGAGATAAGGACTCTCCCTGGGGATTGGGGAAATGGCTCAATTTGGGTCTTTCAGACTCACTCACAGGGAGCTGTGCTTGTGCCTTCATTTACCAGCCCTGTCATCCCAGTTTTTATGAAGCAGTTAGTGTCACAGTATCTCTTTCTAAGATCAGAGCGCGCCAACAAAGAGTCAGCGTTCACATCAGTGGATAGTTCTTGGAGCTGAGTTTGCCAGTGGGGGTGGAGGGGGGAGGGACTCTACTGTTGAGACTTGGATCTGCTGAGTCGGGCAAGAATGCGTCACTGGTGCCAGGTTTTATTTTGGTGTTGGTCCATTGCAAGAACAATCTCAGAGTGTGTGGCATTATGGAGGACATCCAAATGTTCAAGATGGAATTTCTTGATTGCTATTGAGACCTGAACCCCAGCAAAATGATCTCTATCAGCCTATGCTCCACACGCCTATTCATTAGAGATTGTTATCAGTGGTTCTGAGGTGAGAGCTGGGTTTTGGGGGCCAGTCAACAAATTGAGATCATCTGGTATCAACTGACTGGCTGTGCTGAACTTCAAGTTCCTTCATTTATAACAGTTTGAATGATATCATGATCTCCTTAAGTAATAGGATGAAAAATAAAGGCACTGATGAATCTTCACTCATTGTGCATGCCCACATGCATGTGCAATTGCTCCATGTCCAAAAACAAATAAACATCAAATATCTTGCTGATGCAAATAAATAAATAAATAAATAAAATAAAATCAAGGCTAAGCTATTCAAGATTAGTCATGCTTTTCTCCACATGGAAATCTTGCTGCCTGAAGCTACCACTATCTAATAGAAAATCATATGCTAAATTTTTACATAGCCACAGTACAGTGTCTGGAAAAAGTATTCACACCACTGAATTTTTTCACTGTTTACCATTTCTCCTTCTGAAATTATTTAATTTGTAAAAAGACCCCCCCTGGGTTTTCAGTCACTGTTTTGTGAAATATATTCACAAATGAAGAAAATCATAAAGACAAAGAACTCAGAAGATGGGTCAAGGACGAAGTTGAGAAGGAGTTTAGGTTATGTGGCTATGCTATAAAACAATACTTCCAACTTTGAACATCTTCAAACCTTCATCCCAAGAAATGGCACAACCGAGGATACCAAGACATGAAAGTCCCCACGAGCAGACAGAGCAAAGACAAAGTTAATTAGATAAGCAGTCAGTTGATCCATGGTGGAGCTGCAGAACTCCCCATTTTAGTTGGAAATATCTGTTGACAGGACAACTTTTATCTCTGATCTCCACAAATTTTGCATTTATGAAATATTATCAAAGTTAAGGCATTGCTTAAAGAAACCTATATAAACTCTCCTCTGCAGTTCGAGAAAAATCATGCAAGGGATACAAAAATTTAGAAAAAAATGCTCTGGTCAAATGAGACCAAAATTTAAATTTTTGGATTGGATGCAAAAGGCTAAGTGTAGGAAAAATAACACTGTGAACACACCATCACCACAAAGAAACATGGTGTTGGCAGCACCATGCTGTGGGGATGCTTTTCTTCAACAAGACAGGGAAAATAGTCATGATAAAATATACATGCATGTTTGATCAGCGAACTCTAATGTGCCAGACATGTTGCTTTAAAAACCTTAATTGATTTAGATTGATTCAGATTGTATGCCTTCAAAAAACCCACTATGATTGAAATTCTTTTTTGTCCATGATTTGCTTTGGAACAGCTTAAACCCGAACTGTTGCACTTAAGTGTTAGGGTTCAGTGTAGTTTGTTGACTGAACTCAGCAGCAGAGGGCTCTCTTTTCCCTCTCACTCTATTTCATACAAATCACCTTTAAGGAGAGTTCAAATACCAACTCTCATTCAGCACATAACGTTTAAATGCATTAAAGTAATTTTACAATGCTTTGAAAAGGTTTTTCATTGTTATCATTAAAATAAGCAGTTATATTTTTTGCTGTTCTATAACCACACAAAGAAGCAATTTGTACATCAGATGTAAGTTTCAGAACTACTTATCTGTTTTAAATGTGTGGGATGTTTGCCAGATAGGAGTTTCCCTGCCATTAATCTTATTGACGTTCTGAGTGACAGACCGGATTATCAACTAAAACTTTCAGCCACTTGAGACGGCTACCTGTTTTGCTTTTGAGAAGAATAAAGAGTGAGGAGTCATTCTTCAGGTAGAAAAAGAACAGAAGGCTGGTGTAACCTAAGCAATGTGGCAACTCTCAGCGGCCCATAGCATTATCTGGACAAACTAATATTTACTCCACGACAGTGCAAACACACTCATTTACTCTGGCTTTATTCAGTGGTCTGGCATTGTTGATGGATTAACTCTAACGAGGAAATCTAACCTATCTCCTTGGTTTGATCTGATGGATTTACTTCTTAGAGTACTCTGCATCAATCACTCACAAGTGAAATTACTAGAAGCAATTCTGAACTGAGAGTTTAAATGCCCAGTAAAAATAAATAAATAAATAAATACAATAACTGAATTGTTATTGCTCTAAAAATCTTTGCTTTTAACCAGTCAGCTTTGTAATCATATTTGTGCACCATTATTTAACCGAGTGCCTCCTAAAAAGTGAAAATAAAATCAACAAGCGTCTGTTTCTTTTTTATTCTGCTCAGCTCTGAGGGACTGCAGATTTGCAGCAGTCTGAACATGAAAAAGGGCAAGTAATGACTTGGTTTGAAGTCTGACCGCACTGCGGTGAATCTCTGTTTCAGTCAGGTCTGCTTTCAATAAAATATGATTTGCCTCCCCCACCGAATGTAGTCTTCAAAATTACACACTCTTTAGAGCATTGTTGGAATGCATGAAACACGAATGTTGTCTTTTCTCACAAGAAAGTAATAAGAAGCTACCTGCAGAGGACACTGTCATGAATACCTGGAATGATAAGATCATAGCAGTTAACCTTCCAATCATCCAGCCTATGAACAGAAGAACTTTGTATATACTTATATATATATTCACAGTTAGTTTGTGGTGGACTCCCTGCAGTTTTTCTCCCAAACAGCAGGGGTTGCTACTGATAAAATAATCCCACTCCACCATAGGAATGATGACAGAAGTAGAGCCTTTAGATAAGTTCATTCACAAGCAAAACTTTTATCTGTCATTATAACCATTCAAACTTTACCTATGAAATATATATATATTGTATATATACAGTATATATATATATATATATATATATATATATATATATATATTTTTTTTTTTTTTTTCTTTTTACCCATGAAAATATATATATATATATATATATATATATATATATATATATATATATATATATATATATATATATATACAGTAGCTACAGACCAAAAGTTTGGACACACCTTCTAATTCAATAGGTTTTCTTTATTTTCATGACTATTTATAAGGCAAGAAATCCCACTTATTAACCTGACAGGGCACATCTATGAAGTGAAAACCATTTCAGGTGACTACCTCTTGAAGCTCATCAAGAAAATGCAGAGTGTGTGCAAAGCAGTAATCACAGTAAAAGGTTGCTACTTTGAAGAAACTAGAATATAAGGGGTATTTTCAGTTGTTTTACACTTTTTTGTTTAGTGCATATTTCCACATGTGTTATTCATAGTTTTGATGCCTGCAGTGTGAATCTACAATGTCAGTAGTCATGAAAATAAAGGAAACTCATTGAATTAAAAGGTGTGTCCAAACTTTTGGTCTGTACTGTATATATACATGATAAGAAGCTGCATTTTATATGGACTACTTTACTTTTGCTCTTGGATTCTACACATGGAGCCCATTGGTATCAGCTGGTTAATCTTAAAGTCAATAGAGACGCCGACTAACTCCTCAAGACTGGACATGCAAATGAGTGTCAAAAATTGTTTGATAGGGGTACAATTAACAAATAATATATTTTTCTTTTGCTTCTGTGACCTAGGCAGGAACCCATGTTGACCATATTAAAGACTGCCACTCAATCCTCTAAATGACATGACAGTTTCACAAATGCTTGTTGGAGTTTAATGTACAATTGAAGTTATAGGAATGGGTCTGCTACAATTTTTAAGTGGAGGCATGATGGTGCAAGAATCCAGCATCCTGTGTTTTAATAGACAGAAACTAACCTTTACCCCACATTGGGCCCTGTTGTACACCCCAACCAACTCACAAGCTTATTTATTTATTTATTTTACTTGACAGATAGCTTTAGATTCCACTTAAATACTGGCTGAAACCTTCTGAATTCAGTAACAGATAGCCCTAATGTGCACAGAGACATCCTATTCATGCTAGGGGAACTGAAAACACTTTGAGAAGACGAGCAGTTCCTCTGTCACTCTGACACTCCGCTTTTGTTTCTCTCAGGTAGCATTGCAGAAAGAGCTACATAGAAGTTAAAGGCTTTTTGTTTCCATCTTCCCATGAAAAATAAACGAATGACAAAGTGATGTGTTGTACTCCCGTGGATAAGATCAAATAAAATAGAAGATGTGCTACTGGCAATATTAGGATAAATGTTGACTTGGTAAAAGTTTAAAGTAATTGCTTTAAAAATGTGGCAGATAGGCTTTTATTGTATAGGTAAAATAATAATGGTGTTCATCTTAAAGGACTCAAATATTGCTAATAATTTGTGACTTTGTAGGATTTTTGTCTTTTTTCAGTGCAAATGTGAGGCATTTCAGTTAACAGCCTGACTTGAGTTTTTTTGTGCATATGTCTTTCAGAAAAACCCATAGGTTTATCACCTGTGTTCAGATGAGATAATGCAACGTAACGTGCACCATTTCTTGCACAGGTACAGGTCTAGTGCATGCAGAACCTGTTGCTCTTTTGAATACTTTATGTGTACATGCAGACCAGGAACAAAAGCCGTCACCATGCAGTGAGACTGAGAGATAATGCAACAAAGGCTGAAACGTAAACAAAAATGACAGTCATCTATCAACCTTTTGACCTTGCGACACTGCTGCCACTCCCTAAACGTTTGCGACAGAGGCGCCAGCAAGGGCTGCCAACCCATATCACTTGTCAGATTTTAAGGAACTTGTTGGGTGATCAGCAGGACAGGCTGCTACATCAACATAAACTTTAACTGCCCTCTGAATTTGTGCAATATCCGGGATTAAATATAACACATGCTATAGCTGTCCAAACTTTCCCATATTGACAGTGTCAGTAAGTTTAAATAACCAACATTGCTGTTTGGGACATTCTAAAACATGGAAGCCCAGGAAGCCCAATGCTTTGTGCAGCTCTAAACCAAAGTACAATGGAGGGGGCGAGGGAGGCCCTTTGAAGAACATGATGTGCAGCCAGTTGTGGAGAACCATGCATGTTGCTGTTATTGGTACTTCTCACTTGAACGTGCCTCACCCATCTCAGCACTCGCACGCAGCATTGACCCAAAGGGGAGCTGCTAATTTAGCATGGCGAAAACACAAATCGGAAACTGAATCAAGGGTCTTCCACTGGGAGGAATGTTCAGTGACAGAACATGGACCAAATGACATACAGGGTTAATATGAAAATAACCAAACATGATTGGCCATGCGTTCAAAGGGAGAGTTAATTCTAGAAATGTAATAACAACAGCAGAAATTTATGGGATTACATGCTTTAATATGAGGTGGAGGCTTTTTTTAAAAACTGGAGAATCCTCACAAATAAATTAAGCAGCAAACAGGAAGTCTCTTAACCTTGATTAAGGCCCCAGTTCCAGTTGAAGAAGAAAGCAAAAAAGCATGATGCTGCCACCACCATGCCTCACTCTGAATAGGGGGATCTTTTGTTGATGTGCAGCGGATTTCTTTTTGCCAAAATCACTTCTTGGAAATATGTATGAAAGGTTCAATCTTGGCTTTATTGGATCATGACAATTATTCTTAAATGACTTTGGAGGACTTTTCCTGGCTTGGTAGAATTTGTTTAAAGTTGGTACAGGTCTTATGGCAGCTTCCCTGACCACTTATCTTCTCGTCTTTCCAAACTTTTGAAGGGATGTTCAGTTTTTGGTATTTAGACAGTGTTGGTATATTTTCACCACTTGATACTGATTCCCTGTGCTCCATGGTATGTCTGGTGCTTTGAAAATGAATGAGATCCCTCCCATGCTTTAGAAGTTCTCTGCAGATGATGGCTTCTGGTCCAGGATCCAAATAATCTGGACAACTAGAACAGCTGACGTTTATTCAGGATCTTAAAGAGGTACTATAAATTAGGGCTATGCAATTAACCCAATTATTTAAATTATGGAATCAAACAATGAAAATAATAATATAATTGTCAAAAAGCCAGTATTGCTTTGCACACTTATTCAACAACATAACTTTAGTTTTCATTATTATTTTTTCTTACTAAATAGATATTTTAAATTTATCAAAGTGGAAACAAAGGATTGATCCAACACAAATTTGTGTAACAAGTTTGATTAGTCAATTACATTTATTATAATATGATCAAAAATATTAAAAACACAACTAAAACGTCAAATACTGTGGAAGGTTTTCTTATTTGAAATTTTTCTATTATGCTTTGCCTTGAATCTGTTTACAGCACCTTAATGCCACTAATACTCTCTGGGACTCAAACTCCGTTTTCACCCACCACTGAAAATAGTCCTCAGCAAGAGCAGTATTTGCTTTTCCACAGAAAAAATATTTGCTCATAGCTCCAGTGCCCAGATAATCTGGGAAATTAATTAACATTTTGTTAGAAAAAGGGAACCGTGTAAAAGCTCTGGCTTTTTGCTGGAATGAATGGGAGCAAACAAGCAAAGGAAATCACAAAGTATTGAGAGATGGACTCCCTCAGTGCTTTAAATGCCTGAAATACATTTCTCCATTGCTCTCATATGGATCTTCTTACAAAATTTGTTGACAGAAGTAACATAAACCTGTCTATTTATGTTTGTTAATATTTCATCAACAATCTTATTTGTGAGGGATAGTATATACACATACACTAAGTAAAACCCTTAGTTACCTTTTATTATATCTGAAAATGCAAGCACCTTGCTTCCTAGTTTAAAACACCATCTGCAAATGAGGATTGTCCTCCTGCAGCCCACAGAAAGTAAAATAGTTCACCATGCACACATCCATCCATTTTCTAACACCCTTTTCCTTAGTGCGGCTGGAGGAATGCTGGTCCCTATCTCCAGCTAACGTTCCGGGCGAGAGGCGGGGTACACCCTGGACAGGTCGCTAGGCAACACAGAGACAGACAGGACAAACAACCATACACACACCTAGGGAGATATTGGAGAGACCAATTTACCTAACAGTCATGTTTTTGGACTGTGGGAGGAAGCCGGAGTACCCGGAGAGAACCCACAAATGCACAGAGAGAACATGCAAACACCATGCAGAAAGACCCCAGGCCGTGAATCGAACCCAGGACCTTCTTGCTGCAAGGCAACAGTGCTACCAACTCCACCACTGTGCAGCCCCCCTGCGCACTTGTTACTGAAAAGTTATGCTTATGCTGTCACCTAAAAATAGTTTGAACATAGAACCAATTTCTTGGAGACAGAACTCAATTGTGTATTATATGTTTTAGCACATTTTAAACGAGCTCCGCATGGAGGTTCTGGTTGAACATTAATTCTGGAATTTCCACAAATTATAAGATTTGTCTACAATGACTTGCCTCTGCACTATCCCAGACCTAGTCTAAATAACACTTTTACTGTACATTGGACCATGATTTTTTCCACAATAGAGACTGTATGTGGATAGTGGAGAATTGCATACTACAAAAGCACTTAAATGCAAAAAATACTTTAAACCTTCTAGACTCCAAAAATATGCCTCCTTTCATTGCAGATATTTCAAATAGTTAAATTTATTGTGTTTGCAAACATAATTTCATGCTCTTTAGTCATCTGTATATAATAATCAAAACTGGGCTCTACAATTCAACATGATCCTGTGGTTGCACTCTGCATTGCTCTGCTGCTGTTATCCTCAGAGGACCAAAAACAGCGGCGAGATCTCCTGAGAGCAAATGTTAAATGATACGTTTTCATTTAGAAAGCCAAATATCATCATCATGTCTCTGTCCCTTTTGCTTTCAGAGCATCTGGTTGATGTGGTGAGCTGGCAGAGCAAGTAAGAACATGGGAGGGAGACATTTATCATCCTCTAGACGTCAGAGCTGTAACTCTGCCTGCTTGGAAATCCTGTGGACAGTCGATGGAAAAAAAGCGGTGGTGATTGAATTACAAGAGTTGCAGTGCCGATACTTTGGTGGCTAAATTCAATATGTGGCTAAATTCTGGAGGTGTTATTTACAAACTAAAACAGGAGCAGGAGTATCTGTCATGATTTTATGTCTTTTAATTTTTGTTTTTTTAATCAAAAATCTCTAATCTTTCCTTGGTTTTGAATTGTTACAAGTAGAATTATTGTGAAAGTAGTTGAGACAGGTCTTTTAGATACTACTGTGTCAGGAAGCAGAATGAAAGAAAGTGTTATGTGCTTATTGGAATTTAAAAAAATAGGGAGTGGGTTCTTTCTGGTATTGCCCACAGTGTATAAACCTAAGATAATGGGGATAAGCACCAAACCTTACCAATGGTCTCAAGATTCCTTTTTATTTCTCAGTTTAAGGGCCCACTTATGTACAGTATGTAGCCTGCATAATCATCTAGCTGCTGATAAAGAAGCATGGCTCTGTTCTGGGATGATTGTGTAAAGAGGGATTCTTCACAAAATCAAGAGCATTACAGAAAACACTTTGCATCTTCTTCCTTAGATTGACATACAACAGAATGTTTTCAGTCAGAGGCTTCTTCAAAACTACTGTAAGACCAACTGCTAATGGAGATTCTTCCTGCATACAGCCATTCAAGGTAGCATTTTCACAAGAACTGCTACCGCTGCATCAGCAGATGATTGTCAAAAACCATGTCATTCATGTCAACAACAACTATTCACTGTTACCAGGCACAGTGTTTCCATGATAAGTCAATTTATTTCAAATTTCAGACAGGGGTAGAAGTGCTGACATTGTTTCTTTTTTTTTAACTTGACACTTTGCCAATTTAGCACTCTCTTTCTTTTTCTGCTAGTTCTGTATTTTCCCAGACCTGCATGGTCTTTTCGTGTCGCCTATCCTGGGATGCTCTCTTGTTGACTTTGAGGCATACAAAAGCAGAGTGATGAGTGAATGAATAACTTGTGGACAGCCTGGGGTAGCGTCTTCTCTTTAAGGGAAAATATAGAGATAAGACAAATAGCCCTAAATCATACTGTACCCAACAAAGTGTCAACTACATTAAATGAACTTTGGTCCTTTAAGAACACTCAATCCCTCCTGCATACATGGCAGACAGTGATAGATTGTCACAGATGAATAACATGTAGTCTGTTCTTGCTTTTTAAGGAGCCTCTGTCATCATTGCACTGCATCACAGATTATTAATAGTGCTTAATATAATATCCATTAGGATCAAAAAGTTCAAGTCTGAAATCTTTTTTTTTCCAAGTACTGTTCAAGCTTGTGTTATCTGTGAATCACCTCAAGCTAAAGTTTCCAATGCAACAGTCTCAACACCATGGAAATCATAAAGCAGCAGGGTTTAAATTGAGGCCATATTGTAAGGAGAAGCTCGATTGCTTGTCCTTACAAAATTGTAGTTTACAGTGAAAAAACTCACTCGCAATGTAATGGCTGCTTCAAATTTCAACAAATGGCTAACAAACAAGAAAGGACCTAATAATCCACTTTAAAAATTACATGCTTGAAATTTGGACTGTTCGAAGGGACACTAAAATGAAGGTGTAAATTATGAATTATTCATAATTTGCAAATGAGATGTTGCTGTGAAGACAGTGAAGATACATAGAAAATGTTTAGGAAACATTGCTTATACATGATCAACCTTGGGAGTCAGGCATTTAGCCAGAATGTTTATTTTGAAAAAGAATACATTTTCACAAATAGATAAGACAGAGAGAGTCAAGAGGAAAGCAGGTAAACTATTTATTTTCTTACCAGTGTTTCCTTTGATCTATTTCCACATTTATTGTACTTCTTAATCTGTTCAAATGCATTGAAAAATATATAATCCGGGAGTAAATTTAAATGTAAATAAGTACAACCAAAATATTTATAATTTATTGAAGGAAGATTCATTTTATTAAAGTAGAAATTATTTCCAAATCATTTTTGAGGCAAAATAATTACCTCTTAAATCTCAGAACTAGTTCTGCCACCTTTTACCATCAAACATTTACAATATCTACTAATATATTTTTAAAACACTTGTGAAGGAATTTTGACCCCATGTTCTCTACAGAATTGTTTTAAATCTGCCACAAAGAAGGATTTTTGAACATGAGTGACCTGTTTGAGCTCATGCCAAAGTCTCAAAAATGTTTAGTGCCAGAGTTGGACAACAACACTAAAAACACTTACTGGTTTCTCTCTCTTTATGGTTTAGATTTTGGATGACTGCCTTGCAAAATAAAAACAATGACCACATAGAGAGCAGAATTCATAAATTCGTCAATTACAGCAAATCGTCTAAGTCCGAAAGGAACAAAGCAGCCCCAACCATGACCCTAACATCCTAATGCTTCGCTGTAGGTATGATGCCTTTTTCAACTTTAGGCAATACACACATTTTACAAAAAACTTCTACCTTTGACTCCTCAGTCTCCACAGAATATTTTCCCCAAAATCTAGGAGAATCAGCATTTTTTCTTCTTCTTCTTTTTGGGCAATGTACAAGGCAGGCATACATATTCTTCTTGGGCTGCAGTAGTTTTCAGCTTGGAACTGTACATTCGATATCATTTTTGCTCAGTCTCTTCCTTAGTGTTGAATCCTGAACACCAACTTTTACTGAGACAAGTAAAGCCTTGAGATTTTTAGATGTTACTCTGGGTTCTTCTGTGAGTTCTAGGATGAGTCGGTGATGCATTCATAGAATAATTTTCATCGTTATATATTTTCTCCATTTGTGGTTTATTGGTCTCCCTGAGGCTCACTGGAAATCCAAAGATTCCAGACTAAAAAATAAAGTTTGATTCTCACCTGTTTTTGAAATTCGTTTGATTAGACATGATGTGTTGCCTTTTCCAGATGTTTAAACTTTGTCTTGTCAGACAGACTCTACTTAAGTGTTCTCTATTTTCTACAGGTCTAACAGCAATCAATTAAAAACAATCGACAGAACCTGAAAAATCTGGTTAATCCCAGTAAATTAAAGGTGTAACAAAATTTTTACAAATACATTAAATAATTTTGATTTTCAAAAACAACTCAAACAAATAAACCCACTAGTATCTGATGTATCAGTTGTTCCCAAGGATGTTTCTGCGCCTTGTGTCAGTTTCTAAAAACATCTGAAACTAGCCCACCTGCTGCCCTCTGAACAGGGAATGTCTGCTGCAGACACCGTGGGGGGTATCACTTGCTCCTCTGATTGATGACCGTGGGTCCCGCAGGAAGTAACCCCACCACCATGAAGGAGTGTTTTCCGAACCCCAAGTGGTATCCGGGAAAACACGAACGACTCCAGCCACGGAGCATGTGTATTCAAAGGCCATCTTAATGTTTGGATATGCTGAGCCACTTGGGATTTTATGTAAAAAATGAGAAAAGGATTGCAAAACAGAGTTCATGTCATCAAGATTGTATCCAGTGAGCTTAAACCTCAGTTGGGAAATTATGTTATGGGCTTTATGTTGGGAGGCAAGGCTGAACAATATTCTAATAAACTACTTCCTTCTAAAATGGACTTTTTGTATGTTACATAATCATTATCTTCTGGATTTAGATTTTAATAGTGCAGGTGGAATAAAATAAAGATAACCCAGCATATCTTCATGTCTGTTTTTTCTTTACCTATGGATTTTTTAAATATGTTTTTATTTATTTTTGCGTGACCTAGCAATACAGACACCTGTCAATCTGAAGCTCAGCCAGATTGCTCTTCACTTAGATATTTTATGAACTTTGCTACTTTTTCAATAAATGAAATAGTTATTTTTAAACCAATGAACATACAATACAAAATGTAACATATACATTGAATCTAGTCTGTAGTCAAATGCTGTTCTCTTTAAGCCCAGGCTTATTTAATGCTTTTGCGTTAAATACACAAGAACATTAGAGAAATATTCACTCCATGCTTGACTTTAAAAAAAATGATCAAAGCTGATTGGACTGATTAAGAATAAAATGAGTTGGTTATTCCATAATTGCATGGATAATATTGATTTCCTTTTGCTCAAAATTGTTTCTTGTTCTTTGTGAAAGTTCTTACAATGTAAAACACACAAAAATCCAACAACACATTTTTGTGATTTGAATTTTTGAAATCTTTCATTTCCAACATTGAAAGAGATAGCCTCAACTTAAAGGAATTTATCTGAGAAAGCAATCGAGCTTCACAAAAAAATAAATAAATAAAATGATGTGAGAAAAATCAACTTTGACATCAAACAAACACCATTGAATGAGATGGTAGATCCTAGAAATGCACCATGCTAGAAATGCTTTAATAAGCTTAGACTAGGTGATCTTCAGGTCAAATCCGAAAAAACCCCACAAATCTCATTATATTCCCTCTTCTCAATAATATAGCAAAGATTTTGACTATTTTCTGGATATAAATGCACCAACCAATACACTTCTGCACTCCTGTTTTGAGTTCAGAAAAAATAATTTATGAAACTTCAAGCTGTACGCTTTGATCCACAAATGGAGCTTTTCTTATACTACCTTGATTATGTGTTGAAATCTGAAACTAATAAATTTGTCAAAAATATGTTCTACGTGTTTCTTTTTCTCTTTAATGTGTTATATACCTTAGGAAACCTTGGTTAAAATCAGCAGCTCAGACATAAAATACAAAAGTGAATTTGATCAGTGTATTTCTCTTTTGCATTTCCACTAAAAAAATAGCAGCAACCAGAGTTTTGCAGAAATCCTCTCTCCCTTATGATTCTCAATTAAACAGAAGAAGTACCTTAAGTCTATTACTTAACATTAGCTTAAATAAAAATATGTCTGATAGTAAATGATGTCCATAGAATTCATAGGAATTAAATGGGTCTAAGAAACAAAGATCATTTTTGAGGCAAATAAAGATGGCATTTTATTTGATTGGTGTCTCACTGTTTTTATGTTTTTGTGATGTATGCAACAGATCTCTCATAAATGAGACAATGAGTCTCAAGAGATTTCTTCTGTATGAAGGATTTTTGCTACTAAATTAAAAATAATTTGAAAGCAAAATATTTTATAAGGTCTTGAAAACAATAAGCATGCAATTTGTTTCACTAATTGAAGTTTAATTTTTTTTTAAATCACATACAACTTTAGGTGATATTTTGATGCATATGGGATATTCTTGTTCAAAGCCTTCATTTTGTTCATTTTGGCTTGCATTCAAAAGTACTACCACTGTAAAAGTTGTTGCAAAAGTTTGTCAAACTGGAAATAGCCGGTCAGGTCTAAAGAAAAATGGAAATCGGTTTGGAGCGGGAAAGTTCTGATCAGTGCATCTACAGATTTCTCTGAATTTCCACCTAATATTATTTAAAACAGCACCAACAGCTGCTTTTCATGTATATAAAGAAGAAGCGATAACTTATTCATTGATTTAGCTGAATTACATGCGCAAGTAATGATAGAAATGTAACTTTTAAAGAGAACTAATTATCTTCCATTTGTAATAAAAATGCTGCTGTATTTGTTGAACGACTATTTTTTTAAATCACATATTTTAGCAACAAAATGTGCTAAAACATATTTTATAATAGCCAATAATCTCAAACACAACCAAAAAAGTGTAAAAATAAGAAATCGATAAAAACTAAAGTTGCTTAAAAAATTGATCAAAAATCAAGAAAGTTCTTGTAAAATAAAAAGTAAAAAAAAATAAATAAATATAAATGCAAGCTCAACAGAATAATTCTTGTCACTAATGTGCTACGTAAAGTTTTGCAACGAATTTTCAGTGGAGCACAGTAACCTGTGAGGGATTGCAATGAGAAGTCGTTTCGTCTAAATTGACAGAAAACAAACAGGCTACCGGAATAAACTGTTTACAAAGTAGGAGAGGAAGGGCAGAGACACACAGGCCTGTATTGGGAAAATCCCCGTCACTTCTGAGGATAAAACATATTCCTGGGGCTTCCTGTGGGCGCATATAGAGCCCATGATTTCTAGTTGCTCTCCTGTACAACGCTGTTGATGAAGGTGTACGATCAGCCCTCTGATTTCCATCACGGCGGGTATCAATTACAAGCCAGATAGCATCAGCGGAGGCGCCCAGCCTGCAGAGAGCTCCATGGCTGAGTAAACAAAATTCCCACTAAATAGTTGTCTAATCGTTATCGACATTAGGGTTCAATTCCAAATAAGAAATGCTTTCATATGAAGAAAGTCCTGGCTTTTTCTCGGTTTGTGCCCCGCATATATAAAGATGTCAGGACAAGCAAAACGCCACTCTCTAAGCGGAATCCTCTGTTCACTGACAATAACTTATTTTCCCAAATTTCAGCTCGGTAAGTGTAAGACGAATGATTTCATTATTTTCACAATTGCAGGCTTTCAATTTCAAGAAAAAATAAATAATATTAAAACACTGACCTTAAGGGGGAAGTTAAGAGCAAACAAAATTTGTACAAAAACTTTACAAAATGTGATTACTGATATCTTAACTCTACATTAGCCAGTTAGCGCCCCTTCTTCAATTTGGTGCCACTTCACGGACCAAACAAACAATAATGTATGCTAGAACAACAGATGGCATTGAAGACGGCCTTTATTTTTTAGATATATTCACAATGAAATTATAAAAATATATAATTAAAGCTTTAGTATATATTTTACATTTAGACAATTTATAACCTTTGTTCGCATCGTCAAGTCACTCATGGTCACAATTTAGGACAATAATGGCGAATCACTGGATAGACCTCGTCTTATAATAAACATTGAGCGGATTTACATGTAGTTTTTATTTTATCCTGTAGCCTCAATTAGATACAGCCTATAGCGACATGAAATATTTCAACAACATAAAAAAAGGGAAATAAACTATCCACCAGGGAGGGGAAAACACCGATACATCCATGCAAGCTTACATTCAAGTAGCCATGAAGGCCGACAGAGCTGCTGCGCGCACTCGTTACGCATGTTGACGGCGCCTGCGTTTTTGTTTTTGACTGTCAGTCAAGCCGTTGTAGTGATCTCACTTACTGTTGGAGCTGTTGAAATGAGTTCAATTAAATGTGTCTGGTAATTAAGGTGTGTTTGAGTCCCGGTTAGGAGGATGAGGTAGCGAGAGAGAGTCCATGCACACTGTTCAAGTCTTCATGCTGGTGCTGTTTGCTCAGAGGACTGGGGGGCTTTCTGTCTCCTGAAAGGCACAAAAAAGAAGAGGAGGAAATATAAAACCATGATCAGATGATTATTTTGATCAACTCAAATAATGAGTTGATCATTATTTGATCAACTCATTATATATATATATATATATATATATATATATATATATATATATATATAGTAATTTATTGAGCACTGCTAAGATTTCTTGTTCAGGTTTCTCTATTTACCACGCAGAATTTTTTAATTTAGGTGCGTAAAAGTTTGAACTGTCGAGTTCTAAATTTAAAATTTGAACTCTAACGACACTTAGTTGATTTTACATTTATGATACATAAATACGCTAATGAGATACGTGTAATAATAATAATAATAATAATAATAATAATAATAATAATAATAATAATAACCTTCTCGGACTTGATGTTTGAAAGCCATGGGCGAGTGGATCTCCCCCGCGTGCATGGCCATCCCGCTGCCTGGGTGGGAAAGGGCCGGGCTCTGTGGCTGCCAGTGGTGGTGGCCCGGGGCCACGTAGCCTCCTGCTGGGCCACTATAAACCCCGTACTGGTTGCTTGGAGAGTAGGCGCACGCCGAGACATAACTGGACAGAGTGGAGGAAGGCTGAGGCGGAAAGATAAGATGTTGGGGGTGGGGGAGATAGGGAGGGTAATAAGTGATTATTATTGCGAGCAACTCTGACATTTGGTCTCTAACATGTTTGTCTTTCTGCTTTTATTTTGAATAAGCCTAGAAGTGTCTCCTTTTTGTCGCTTTCAAAACACATGATGTATATTTAATGGTTAAAATTCTCATCGGAAAAACTAGCAAAACAATGCCTTTTCTAATATCACTTTGAGGTTTATGATCAATAATATTGTCTTTAATATCTAAATATTTCCGTACTTCTTTCTTTACAAATAACATAAACACAACAGTGTTGAACAAACGTCTAATTTGAGTGTAAATATATGTATTTTTTATTTTTATTTTTTTATGTCAGGCCGCTTTTTGTTTTACCTGAGCGTATTTTATGTCTGCGTCGATGGCTGGCTTGTCGATCCCGTTGACCGTGTGCGCAGCAGGAAAAGCTGCTCTGTTCACGCTGCTCCAGTCCTCCATTTTTGTCGGATATCCCTCTGTTCCAGCAATTGCTAAATTGAAAACAGTCAACTTATGTCAAAATGGTATAAAAACTGTAGTTTTAGTTGATCGAAGGGCATTCCAAATTAATTTTGCAAATATATTATTAAATCTATATTAATGTTAATTTATTTTGCAGCCACAGCCTTATTTCAAAGAAGTATTTTTAAAACATCAGAGAAAACAGTAAATTGTATAAGGCAAAATAAAATAAAGCAGATAAAACAATAGATTATAAAAATACTTAACTTTTTCCCCCCTGTATTTAGTGAAGATTTGTTTTATTAACTATTAATAAACAAATAAGGTACACACAAAATGTTATTTTAACCTGAAATTGTGAAAACTGAATTAAAGTTCCAGAAAAAAATTAGAGATTACAATAAATATTTTCTTTGATCAAAAAAAAGATTTTATTTTTTTCTGATATGTTATTCGAATCCTAAATATTCCTAAGAAGTAAAAAAAATACGGATGATTTTTAAATAAAATCTGCTACTATAATCTATGATGGTATATTTATTAAAATTAATTTTTCAAGGCACGTTAAAAATATACAAAGCAACGTGACAGTGAAAACACGGTGCTAAAAGCCAGGAAAAG